>NC_086450.1:469517152-469817152 GCF_028390025.1 Pseudophryne corroboree | reverse complement strand
GCTGCATAGTAGTATATAGTAGGACAGTGCAGAATTTTGCTGTGACCACCAGTTTATATATAGCAGTACGGTACAGTAGTCCACTACTTTACCTCTGTGTCGTCAAGTAGACTATGCATCCAAACCTGTGCTGCATTTTAGTTGTGTGCAGTATATAGTAGGAGGACAGTGCAGAATTTTGCTGTGACCACCAGTATATATATAGCAGTATGATACAGTAGTCCATTGCTCTACCTCTGTGTCTTCAAGTATACTATGCATCCATACCTGTGCTGCATTTTAGTTGTGTGCAGTATATAGTAGGAGGACAGTGCAGAATGTTGCTGTGACCACCAGTATATATATAGCAGTACAGTACAGTAGTCCACTGCTCTACCTCTGTGTCGTCAAGTATACTATGCATCCATACCTGTGCTGCATTTTAGTTCTGTGCAGTATATAGTAGGAGGACAGTGCAGAATTTTGTTGTGACCACCAGTATATATATAGCAGTACGGTACAGTAGTCCACTGCTCTACCTCTGTGTCGTCAAGTATACTATGCATCCATAACTGTGCTGCCTTTTAGTTGTGCACAGTATATAGTAGGAGGATAGTGCAGAATTTTGCTGTGACCACCAGTATATATATAGCAGTACGGTACAGTAGTCCATTGCTCTACCTCTGTGTTATCAAGTATACTATGCATCCATACCTGTGCTGCATTTTAGTTGTGCGCAGTATATAGTAGGAGGACAGTGCAGAATTTTGCTGTGACCACCAGTATATATATAGCAGTACGGTACAGTAGTCCACTGCTCTACCTCTGTGTCGTCAAGTATACTATGCATCCATACCTGTACTGCATGTTAGTTGTGCGCAGTAGTATATAGTAGGAGGACAGTGCAGAATGTTGCTGTGACCACAATTATACATATATATATCAGTACGGTACAGTAGTCCACTGCTCTACCTCTATGTCATCAAGTAAACTACAAAAGTTCAGTAAAATTACCCAAAAATCAATATTAAAAGCGTCTAATGAGAAGCGTAAACCTGCCAATATGCCATTTACGACACGGAGTGGTAAGGAACGGCTGAGGCCCTGGCCTATGTTCATGGCTAGTGGTTAAGATTCACATGAGGATGGTAGCACTCATCCTCTCGCTAGAAAACAGCAGTGCCACTCCTAGATGGGCCAGGTGTTTGTGTCGGCCACTTGGGTTGCAAAGCTTAGTCACACAGCTACCTCATTGCACCTCTTTTTTTCTTTGCATCATGTGCTGTTTGGGGACTATTTTTTAACGCTGCCATCATGTCTGACACTGCGGTGACACTCCTAGATGGGCCAGGTGTTTGTGTCGGCCACTTGGGTCGCTTAGCTTAGTCACACAGCTACCTCATTGCACCTCTTTTTTTCTTTGCATCATGTGCTGTTTGGGGACTATTTTTTAAATCTGCCATCGTGTATGACACTGCAGTGACACTCCTAGATGGGCCAGGTGTTTGTGTCAGCCACTTGGGTCGCTTAGCTTAGCCATCCATAGACCTTGGTGCACCTCTTTTTTTCTTTGCATCATGTGCTGTTTGGGGACTATTTTTTAATTCTGCCATCATGTCTGACACTGCAGTGACACTCCTAGATGGGCCAGGTGTTTGTGTCGGCCACTTGGGTCGCTTAGCTTAGTCACACAGCTACCTCATTGCACCTCTTTTTTTATTTGCATCATGTGCTGTTTGGGGACTATTTTTTAAATCTGCCATCATGTCTGACACTGCGGTGACACTCCTAGATGGGCCAGGTGTTTGTGTCGGCCACTTGGGTCGCTTAGCTTAGTCACACAGCTACCTCATTGCACCTCTTTTTTTCTTTGCATCATGTGCTGTTTGGGGACTATTTTTTAAATCTGCCATCGTGTATGACACTGCAGTGACACTCCTAGATGGGCCAGGTGTTTGTGTCAGCCACTTGGGTCGCTTAGCTTAGCCATCCATAGACCTTGGTGCACCTCTTTTTTTCTTTGCATCATGTGCTGTTTGGGGACTATTTTTTAAATCTGCCATCGTGTCTGACACTGCAGTGACACTCCTAGATGGGCCAGGTGTTTGTGTCGGCCACTTGGGTCGCTTAGCTTAGTCACACAGCTACCTCATTGCACCTCTTTTTTTATTTGCATCATGTGCTGTTTGGGGACTATTTTTTAAATCTGCCATCCTGTCTGACACTGCAGTGCCACTCCTAGATGGGCCAGGTGTTTGTGTCGGCCACTTGGGTTGCAAAGCTTAGTCACACAGCTACCTCATTGCACCTCTTTTTTTCTTTGCATCATGTGCTGTTTGGGGACTATTTTTTAAATCTGCCATCGTGTATGACACTGCAGTGACACTCCTAGATGGGCCAGGTGTTTGTGTCAGCCACTTGGGTCGCTTAGCTTAGCCATCCATAGACCTTGGTGCACCTCTTTTTTTCTTTGCATCATGTGCTGTTTGGGGACTATTTTTTAAATCTGCCACCCTGTCTGACACTGCAGTGCCACTCCTAGATGGGCCAAGTGTTTGTGTCGGCCACTTGGGTCGCTTAGCTTAGTCACAGATACCTCATTGCACCTCTTTTTTTCTTTGCATCATATGCTGTTTGGGGACTATTTTTTAAATCTGCCATCCTGTCTGACACTGCAGTGCCACTCCTAGATGGGCCAGGTGTTTGTGTCGGCCACTTGGGTCACTTAGCTTAGTCACACAGCTACCTCATTGCACCTCTTTTTTTCTTTGCATCATGTGCTGTTTGGGGACTATTTTTTAAATCTGCCATCCTGTCTGACACTGCAATGCCACTCCTAGATGGGCCTGGTGTTTGTGTCGGCCACTTGGGTCGCTTAGCTTAGTCACACAGCTACCTCATTGAACCTCTTTTTTCTTTGTATCATGTGCTGTTTGGGGACTATTTTTTAAATCTGCCATCCTGTCTGACACTGCAGTGCCACTCCTAGATGGGCCAGGTGTTTGTGTCGGCCACTTGGGTCGCTTAGCTTAGCCATCCAGCGACCTCGGTGCAAATTTTAGGACTAAAAATAATATTATGAGGTGTGAGGTGTTCAGAATAGACTGGAAATGAGTGGAAATTATGGTTATTGAGGTTAATAATACTATGGGATCAAAATGACCCCCAAATTCTATGATTTAAGCTGTTTTTGAGGGTTTTTTGAAAAAAAACACCCAAATCCAAAACACACCCGAATCCGACAAAAAAATTTCAGGGAGGTTTTGCCAAAACGCGTCCGAATCCAAACGACGGCCGTGGAACCGAATCCAAAACCAAAACACAATACCCGAAAAATTTCCGGTGCACATCACTACTAATGGCAGTGCCCGAAACTGATAGCGATCCTGTAAGGTTGCACAGCGCAGGAATGCTTGATGCAGCTCCCAAATTGGTATGTGTAGAAATGCATCTTTTAGGTCCAAAGATGCTAAGAACTCTGTTGGTTCTAAGACCCCAATGACTGACTGAATCAATTCCATTTTGAAATGATAAAACATCAATTACTGATTTAGTGGCTTCAGGGTCAGAATGGTCTTACTGAACCGTCTGGTTTGGGCACCACAAAAAGGTTGAAGTATAACCCCAGACCTCTAAGATGTACAGGAACAGAGACCAGGACAGACAATATATGAAGAGACTGAATTGTTTCCCAAAGGACTGCGGACCTGTCTGCTGACACCAGAAGACCTGTCGTAAAGAACGAATTTGGTGGTGAAACTGCAAAATCAATTATTTTTGCCTGTTGACACTTAATTGTGAATTCACGGATCTGTGTAGGTCTGGCTCCAAATCTACTGAAGTCTGTAGGCGAGCTCTCACCATTGGAGACCCCAGGTGGTGATCTCTTCCCCTGCCACCTCTAGCTTGCATGGCAAACCCTCTGGCTCTACCACAATAGGATTTCAGGGCACGTAAGGAGTCAAAAGTAAGTGCCATGTAAGACCGTCTGGGAGGCGGAGCAACCAAATATGGAAAGGTAGACTATCCTCCTGTGGCTTGGGAGATCCATTTATCCAACTCTGGACCAAAAAGATAATCTCCTGTAAATGACAGCACATTTGAACTCTGCATCCACCTGCCAAGAGCACAGCCAATCAAAAGCTCTCCGAGCTGCAGTTGCTGAAGCAAATATATGAGAACAGGAGGCATTTGATACACTGGCTGTCGGAATCCCAGCGAGCAGCATGTCAGCGCCAGGATCCCGACCTCCGGGATACAAACAACTATTCTCCCTCTTGGGGTGTCCACGACACACCTGAAGGGAGAATAAATAGCGTTGTGATCACAGCAAGCCTGCAAGGGGCTCTTTGCACTCGCCCCGCTGCCGGCATTCTGGTGGATGGGATCCCGGCGCCGGTATGCTGGGTGCCGGGATCTGACAGATGGCATAATGTAGTACACTCATGTGAGAACTGACTTGGCTGATATCTTTGGCGACCTCTGCTCAAATAAACAGCAGACTTTCAGGTGTGTTTCACCAGCACCCTTAGATCTGCTTTAGGGACTCCAGACTGTAGCCACTTAGCCAATTGCTCTGCCCAGTGCGCTACTGCCTTTTTAACCCAAGCACTAACAAGTGACAGTCTGAGCTGTGCACCTCAGCAGTATACATAGACTTGAGTGTGGTTTCCAACTTACGTTCTGAAGGATCCATAAGGGACGTTGCACCAGGTAGTGTTGTCTTTATCTCTGTGCACTGGCATCTGCATCCCCCAATTCTTCCTCCTCCACATCCTCCTGTGAGAGGTGCTCCCTGTCCGTATAATCTGACTGTAGTATTGTCGGTAGTGGACATTTCTGTGAATATCTATAGGAAGGAGCAGATGGAGCCTTGCTAGAGGAACCCATAAAATTCACAAATCCCTCCACACACTTGGTCAGTCCCCTCACCCAGGCAGGGTCTGTCCTACGGGACTCAGCTAATTCTGATTTTAAATCAGCCATAACTCCTTCCAGAGCTGGCACCCAAGGAGGAGTAGGGCACAGAGCCGGATTAAGAGGGGGGTCCCCGGGCCCCCCCTTTCCAAAAGGGCCCCCTGCCACACCACAGATCAGATCTCTCTTCCGATCCAATCTGTGTTGCTGTAGAGATGTGCACTGTGTTCCAGGGCACATCAGAGCGGCAGGGTGCAGGAAATATGTGTCCCCTGCAGAGTACAGCGGTGGCTGGCGCTGGGGCAGTGTGTCTGTCCCCAGCGCATGTCTGTAAGCGGCGGGTGTCCGGTGCAGGGACCAGATGTTTCCCTGCACCAGACTGGAAGTGGCGACGGGCATCTGCGCTTCAAACTTGGCACCGTTTTGGCAGCCAATCTGAAGCGCTGGCGGCGGGAGTTCAAATCCGGCGCCGTCCACGAGCCAATCATGGCTCGCGTGGCGCCGGCCAATCAGAAGATGGCGCGATGAGCCAATCGTTGCTCGCCGCGTCATAGGCCACGCCCCCGGCATCTGAAGTCAGACGCCGGGCGGGAGCCGAAGAAGACGACCGCGTGGAAGAGCGCAGAAGACACCGGGCGGGAGCCGAAGAGGGAGGCCGCGCTGAAAAGCAGTGAAGAGCCGGACGGAGGGAGAAGAGCTCCTGATGGTAGATGACCCGGACCAGGTGAGGCTGATCTCACCCCCCCATTCTTTCCTCCCTAGACCTTCAGGGATCGGGCACTAGGCCTGTAGGTACAGTCAGGCCCTCCCGGCCTGTGGGTATGTAGTCGGGTCCTCTCAGCCCGTGGCCATTTATAGTCGGGCCCTCCGGGCCCAAGGGCGCATGGTGGGCATTAGACCCCGTTAATAGGTGTGCCACCCACCTCTTCACCCCTCTCTTCAATAGGGGCCCCACTGTCTAAAGTACCCCGGGCCCCCCATGGTCTTAATCCGGCTCTGGTAGGGCAGGAAACCATATTCTTAGATGCGTCTACTGTAGCAAAGAATCACATAATGTGGTTCCATCAGGGTTTGCCTGAGTTAGTTTGCTATTGCATTTAGAGCAAATTAACAGCTTTTATGAAGCTTTTGTAGATACCCTGCCTGTCATTGTAAAGGATACACACACAGATAAAAAGATACAGTTTAAAGTGAGGTACAGTTAGAGACCAGGAGGCTAATAACAGAAAAAGAGGGAGAGACTCACACAACTCCCTCCCAATTTTCTTCCCTTGCACTCTCACACAAGGAGAACACACCAGTGTATGCACAGCCCTTAAGATAAGGAACCTGTGGAGATGGGATGTCAGGAGGTGACAGGAGAATCATTGCAAACTGCAGCAGCAGTACTGGAATCAGTGAAATGATGCCTGTTCTCAACCTGCAGTGTGGAGAGAAACAGGAAGCATGTGGAAAATCCAATGGGGAGCCAGCAGAAACTGTAAAAAAGCCATGCATCTGTGGCATTGAGGAGCTGGCAGCAGCTTTTCGTCTAAGTTCTGATAGTCCTCCCTAATATAATTTAGGTCACCAGGGACCCAGATTACAACTTTTACTTGATGTGGCGAAGGTCCCCTGAAGCAGGCTAAGGAGCCTGTAAGATGTTTAAAATAGCTCCTCCCATGACATACAGGGTTATTTGTATGCAAGTGTGAACCCTAGTTCATGCATGCGCACTCGTACTGCTGAGACAGCTTGGCAGTGCTTGATTAATAAACCTCTAAGGCCGGCATATGCCTGCTCTAAGGCTTTTGATTTAAAGCAGAAATAAATAAAAATGTAAAATATTAACTGCAGAGATTGCTTTGATCTATGCAAATCACACCCTATTCCAGATGAGTCATCGTGCACTGTTGCTGAAGTATTTCCAAATAGCCCTTCTTGGCATGCCTCTGGTGGTATTCAATCCTCAAGTATTTTGTTTCCATCTTTTTTCAGATGATTATTTTTTAGAAAAGCTGTAAGAGTTAATCATTAATTCTTATATTTACAGTATATGGCAATAATTTAGAATTTAGGAACCTTCAACTTACTGTAGGAAAATGTGTTTTTGTAAGAATAGTATGATACAGAATATGTATGGTTTCAGTCAGACAGATGAGACATATTTGTGTTTAGCTTCACTTCTTCTGAAAATGTAGTCTGCTGGTTAAAATGAATCTTGCAACAGTACCATTTTCGTTACGCCAAGTTCAGTTCTATATATCCCAAAAGTTATTTTGAGTTTACAGATCGTAGTGTCAAAACATAGTTTTTGTGGTTAAGTAAGACATCCTTTAGGATGTAATGCAGTCCGAGATCGCCGGAGGTGCAGGTTGCCAACCAATCTCGGATGTTTTTTTAAAGGGACAATGACTTACAAGGCATGGTTTTGACTTGTAAGTGCTTGTCCCTTTAAAAAAAAGTCCAACATCAGCTGGCAACTCGCATCTGTGGGGATCTCGGACTGCATTACATCCTGCCAATAGTTTAAACGTTGGAGCACAGTCTTTGCAAACAACATCTGCAATCATGATATTCATATATATATATATATATATATATATATATTGCAAATGATGGAGAGCGCACTCGTGAGTAATAGCATAAAACAATACTTTACTTTGTATATATATTCACATACATGTTAGTTTAAGAAGGCAAACTCAGCCAGCTCCCATTCGGGACCACTCATGGATAGCACGTTCACTCGGCAGCGTCTCTCCGATGGAGCTAATCGCTGACTCTGGACCCAATGAATGACGTCCAACCATCTACGTCAGCAAGCAGGCCATGCTTACAAAAAAAGTCCGGCATCAGCTGGCAACTCGCATCTGTGATGATCTCGGGCTGCATTACATCCTGCCAATAGTTTAAACGTTGGAACACAGACTTTGCAAACAACATCTGCAATCATGATATATATATATATATATATATAAAGCAGATTGCTATACTGTTTGTTGTCTTTAACTCCAAGCACCCAAAGAACCTAGTCTCCACTGGGAACACTTTCTGGTGCGAGCAGGGTGCAAGGGGTTAAACCACAGACATTGTGTACTTGAGAAAAATGTTTAGTTGTTCTGATGTTAAGTGTAAGTCTCCTTCGTGGTTCTTCAGAGTCGACTGCTGTCAAACCATGATGGAAATGTTTGAGAGGTATTTTTAGCCTGTGAAATTTGATGGGTGTGGATTAGCAGATAGACAGTCAAAGAGGTCTACAGTAAATAGGATAACAACATATGGTAATAGGTCGAAAGGTACAAAAGTTTTCGACAGGGTCAAAAGGTCGACATAAAAAAGGTAGACAGTACAAAAGGTTGACAGGGTAAAATTGTCAACGAGAAAATGTTTGACACAAATAGTGTAGACACAAAGTTTTTCTATTTTGGGGTGTTATTTTGTATGTTTAACCATATATGACCTGCTTCGTGCGCGTTGGTTCACTCAACACAAGGTTACTAAGGTAATAGATTTTGACATGGATAGTAAATTCAGTAAAAGTTGTAAAAACATAAAAAAATCCCCTTTTGAACCTGTGGATCTAATGTACCTGTCGACCTTTTGTACTGTCTACCTTTTACATGTTGACCTTTTGACCTTGTCAACATTTTTAACCTGTCGACCTATTGACTGTCGACCATCACCCAAGGTGATAATGTTTGTGCATTTGTACAATGTGTTGAAAATGTTGATTATTCTTTATCTGTATATACAGTAGCAAATGTCAGAGGCAGTTGCCAATGAAAATCTGAGTCCAGCTGCACATTGTGCCAGGCAGTTGGAGTCTAGGGAGTGTTGTGATGATTCAGCTGTATTGTAGAGGTGCGGTGTAGAAGATGGGACTAATCTCCACAGACAGCTGTATACAGTGAGAAATGCAGAGATATGAAGTTGAGGCAATTCTGTCCATGCTGATAGCAATGGAATGTTAGATGGTAACATGCAGAATTTAGCAGAGACAGTGAAAAACCACCATGAGACAGAGACTGAGACATGCATGTACACTGATGGAAAGGAGGTTTGATTCAGAATGCTGATTTAAGAGTGGTGGTGCTGGTGCTTGGAGAAGGACCAGTCCTGTTATAATCTACACCAACAGCTTGGCAGATTTCAAAGGCCTGACTTCATGGATGCCTACATGGCATCAGAACAACTGGAAAGTACAGTACATGACAAAAACATCTGGGGAGGAAGCAAGCTATGGAATTAGATTTGGAACCAGTGTCATCGCAGCCTGTGTCAGTGGGACGTGTTAATGCCCAAACTGGACTAGAAGGCAATGAAATCACAGATGTCTTGGTCCAGTTCAGAACTAAGGAGGTCACCCCAGTAAGAAAAAACAGAGCTGTAAAATTTGGGAGACCAGGCTCATGCTCAATGTGGATACAGAAGAGCAGTAGGAATATATGCCTGGGTCCTAAGGAAAGGTATCACAATGATACAGCTGATGGCCGGAGAAATAGTGAAGAAGAGAGATATTGTGTTATTAGAGGGTGATGCTAATCCTATTTTCCTTCTCACAGGCTGGACTCCAGGACCACATAGATGGCTCTACAACTTGCTGGGTACCAGACCAGATAGGGGCCTCTTGGCTTGCATCCTGATATCCAGTGTCCTTGCAGTAGGGGTGATCTTCAACAATTTGGTGGCTACAGCTGCTGTAGTACTGAAAGAGAGTCCCAAAATATTACCAGTGAGAGAGAGCCACATGAACATTTGACAAACAACATCATGAAGACAGTTGGATTGAGTCATTAATTTCTGCCAACGGGTTCTCAGGCATTGGAGGGATGTTTTAAGGATGGTTTGATGATTGAGGAAATAGAATCATCCAGTTCGTACGAGATGATCATTCAGCCAAATATATGTACTTATCAGACTGCCACCCCATAAAAGTAAGTGTGGATTGCTGTGGTATGAAACAAAATTGTGTTCACAACAGCATAGATGCTAACAGATAGATATCATAGCATGTATACAAAATCGATACATGGTATTAGGATTGTGTATCTATAGCAGTCATGATAGACAGTTTAGTTGCTAACCACCGTATGTAGATTGGTTTTTAATATACAGGTAACAGGTACACCATAGCTTATATAGAGATATTTGTCAGCTCAGGCATGCAGACTCAGTTAAGCAGCTACTGCTCACTTACTGTATGTGCTGAATTGCAGTGAATAACTTAGTGAGCATGCACAAGTAGGAAAACTACATTGGGAGAGTATGATATACTGTATAGAGTTTCTGCTGTTGTGTATAAAACCCCAAATAAAACCTGATGTAATCAGCGCAAGGTCTATTGCAGGGGTATAATCCAATGAGAGAACTCTGGAGAATTAGGTATATAGTAAAAATTTCCCTAAGGAGCTGCAATGGTATGCTGCTTCCAATTGTGTGTGTGATACCCACAGTGAAAAATGGTGCACATTACATGTCATAACTAGAGATGTGCGGCGGGCACTTTTCGTGTTTTTTGTTTTTGTTTTGGTTCTAATTCCACTTTCGTGTTTTGGTGTTGGCTGGGTTTTGCCAAAACCACCCTTTCGTATTTTGGTTTTGGTTTTGTATCTGGATGATTTTTGAAAAAACCATAAAAACAGCTAAAATCACAGAAGTTGGGGGTAATTTTGCTCCTACGGTAATATTAACCTCAATAACAATCATTTCCACTAATTTCCAGTCTATTCTGAACACCTCACACCTCACAATATTGTTTTTAGGCTTAAAAGTTGCACCGAGGTGGCTGTATGACTAAGCTAAGTGACACAAGTGTGCTGCACAAACACCTGGCCCATCTAGGAGTGGCACTGCAGTTACAGACAGGATGGCACTTAAAAAAACTAGTCCCCAAACAGCACATGATGCAGAGAAGAAAAAGAGGTGCAAGATGGAATTGTCCTTGGGCCCTCCCACCCACCATTATGTTGTATAAACAGGACATGCACACTTTAACAAACCCATCATTTCAGCAATAGGGTCTGCCATACGACTGTGGCTGAAATGACTGGTTTGTTTGGGCCCTCACCAAAAAAGAAGCAATCAATCTTTCCTTGCACAAACCGGCTCTACAGAGGCAAGATGTCCACCTCCTCCTCCGATTCCTGACCCCAATCACTGTGTACATACTCCTCCTCACAGAGTATTAATTCATCCCCACTGGAATCCATCACAGGTCTCTCTGTACTTTCTGGAGGCAATTGCTGGTAAAGGTCTTCCTGGAGGAATTTATAATTCATTTTGATGAACATCATTTTCTCCACATTTTGTGGAAGTAACCTCCTATGCCGATCACTGACAAGGTTACCGGCTGCACTAAACACTCTTTCGGAGTACACACTGGAGGGGGGGCAACTTAGGTAAAATAAAGCCAGTTTGTGCAAGGACCTCCAAATTGCCTCTTTTTCCTGCCAGTATACATATGGACTCTCTGACATGCCTACTTGGATTCTTTCACTCATATAATCCTCCACTATTCTTTCAATGGTGACAGAATCATATGCAGTGACAGTAGACATGTCAGTAATCATTGGCAGGTCCTTCAGTCCGGACCAGATGTCAGCTTTTTGCTCCTGACTGCCCTGCATCACCGCCAGCGGGTGGGCTAGGAAATCTTATCCTTTTCCTTGCAGCCCCAGTGGTGGGAGAAATTGAACGATGAGCTGTTGACGGGTCAAGTTTCACTTGATTTGACAATTTATAAAACAGCAGGTCTTTAAACCTCTGTACATTTGTGTCTGCTGGAAAGAGAGATACAATGTAGGCTTTAAACCTAGTATCGATCAAGGTGGCCAAAATGTATTGCTCTGATTTCAACAGATTGACCACCCTTGAATCCTTGCAAAGCGAAAGAAGGGCTCCATCCACAAGTCCCACATACTTTGCGGAATCGCTCCTTCTTAGTTCCTCCTTCATTTCTCCAGCTGCTTCTGCAAAAGCCTGATGAGGGGAATGACCTGACTCAAACTGGCAGTGTCTGAACTGACTTCACGTGTGGCAAGTTCTAAAGGTTGGAGAACCTTGCACAATACGGAAATCATTCTCCACTGCGCTTGAGTCAGGTGCATTCCCCCTCCTTTGCCTATATCGTAGGTGGATGTATAAGCTTGAATGGCCTTTTGCTGCTCCTCCATCCTCTGAAGCATATAGAGCACGGGTGGCCAAACAGTCGATCGCGATCGACTGGTCGATCGCGGACATGCGACCAGTCGATCGCGATCCGCCGCCCAGCCACCCGAAGCTGCGCCTCTCCTGCCCTCCGCTTCCGCTCTGTCTCCTCAGTCTGACGGCCGAGTGTATAGCTCAAATCAGGTGCCGGTTCGTTAGCCAATGAGAGCTCGCGGACCGGCACCTGATTTGAGCCATACACGCTGCCGTCAGACTGAGGAGGCAGAGCGGTAGCAGCAGGCAGGAGAGGCGCGCGCTGCGCTCACCACACACCAACGGTGAGCTGTTATATACATATCTGGCACTGGGGGCATATCTGGCTCTGCGGGCACATGGCACTGTGGGGGCATATCTGGCACTGTGGGGGCATGTCTGGCACTGTGGGGTCATGTGTGGCACTGGGGGAATATCTGGCTCTGCGGGCACATGGCACTGTGGGGGCATATCTGGCACTGGGGGCATATCTGGCACTGTGGGGCATATCTGGCACTGTGGGGTCATGTGTGGCACTGGGGGCATATCTGGCTCTGCGGGCACATGGCACTGTGGGGGCATGTGTGGCACTGTGGGGTCATATGTGGCACTGGGGGAATATCTGGCTCTGCGGGCACATGGCACTGTGGGGGCATATCTGGCACTGGGGGCATATCTGGCACTGTGGGGCATGTCTGGCACTGTGGGGTCATGTGTGGCACTGGGGGCATATCTGGCTCTGCGGGCACATGGCACTGTGGGGGCATGTCTGGCACTGTGGGGTCATGTGTGGCACTGGGGGCATATCTGGCTCTGCGGGCACATGGCACTGTGGGGGCATATCTGGCTCTGCGGGCACATGGCACTGTGGGGGCATGTCTGGCACTGTGGGGTCATGTGTGGCACTGGGGGAATATCTGGCTCTGCGGGCACATGGCACTGTGGGGGCATATCTGGCACTGTGGGGGCATGTCTGGCACTGTGGGGTCATGTGTGGCACTGGGGGAATATCTGGCTCTGCGGGCACATGGCACTGTGGGGGCATATCTGGCACTGTGGGGGCATATCTGGTACTGTGGGGGCATATCTGGCACTGTGGGGTCATGTGTGGCACTGGGGGAATATCTGGCTCTGCGGGCACATGGCACTGTGGGGGCATATCTGGCACTGGGGGCATATCTGGCACTGTGGGGGCATGTCTCGCACTGTGGGGTCATGTGTGGCACTGGGGGAATATCTGGCTCTGCGGGCACATGGCACTGTGGGGGCATATCTGGCACTGGGGGCATATCTGGCACTGTGGGGCATGTCTGGCACTGTGGGGTCATGTGTGGCACTGGGGGCATATCTGGCTCTGCGGGCACATGGCACTGTGGGGGCATGTGTGGCACTGTGGGGTCATGTGTGGCACTGGGGGAATATCTGGCTCTGCGGGCACATGGCACTGTGGGGGCATATCTGGCACTGGGGGGCATGTCTGGCACTGTGGGGTCATGTGTGGCACTGGGGGCATATCTGGCTCTGCGGGCACATGGCACTGTGGGGGCATGTCTGGCACTGTGGGGTCATGTGTGGCACTGGGGGCATATCTGGCTCTGCGGGCACATGGCACTGTGGGGGCATGTCTGGCACTGTGGGGTCATGTGTGGCACTGGGGGCATATCTGGCTCTGCGGGCACATGGCACTGTGGGGGCATATATGGCTCTGCGGGCACATGGCACTGTGGGGGCATGTCTGGCACTGTGGTGTCATGTGTGGCACTGGGGGAATATCTGGCTCTGCGGGCACATGGCACTGTGGGGGCATATCTGGCACTGTGGGGGCATGTCTGGCACTGTGGGGTCATGTGTGGCACTGGGGGAATATCTGGCTCTGCGGGCACATGGCACTGTGGGGGCATATCTGGCACTGTGGGGGCATATCTGGTACTGTGAGGGCATGTCTGGCACTGTGGGGTCATGTGTGGCACTGGGGGAATATCTGGCTCTGCGGGCACATGGCACTGTGGGGGCATATCTGGCACTGGGGGCATATCTGGCACTGTGGGGGCATGTCTGGCACTGTGGGGTCGTGTGTGGCACTGGGGGCATATCTGGCTCTGCGGGCACATGACACACTGTGGGGGCATATCTGGCACTGTGGGGGCATGTCTGGCACTGTGGGGTCATGTGTGGCACTGGGGGAATATCTGGCACAGCGGGCACATGGCACTGTGGGGGCATATCTGGCACTGTGGGGGCATATCTATAATCTGGCGCTGTGGGGGCATATCTGTATCTGGCACTGTGGGGGCATATCTGTATCTGGCACTGTGGGGGCTATCTGGCACTGTGGGCACATGGCACTGTGGGGTCATATGTGGCACTGGGCATATCTGGCTCTGCGGGCACATGGCACTGTGGGGGCATGTCTGGCAGTGTGGGGGCATATCTGGCAGTGTGGGGGCATATCTGGCACTGTGGGGTCATATGTGGCACTGGGCATATCTGGCTCTGCGGGCACATGGCACTGTGGGGGCATATCTGTATCTGGCACTGTGGGGGCATATCTGGCACTGTGGGCACATTGCACTGTGGGGGCATGTGTATCTGGCACTGTGGGGGCATGTCTGGCACTGTGGGGGCATGTGTATATGTCACTGGGGGCATATGTGTTTGAGGTTTTTACCTGTGGGGGCCAATGTGTTATTTTGCGTGAGGTAGTCATTACACTCTGCGCAGCAAGGCTACGTCCCATTTTTTTTGTTATACCACGCCCACTTTTAGTTATAGCATGCCCACTTTTTGTTATGCCACGCCCCTTTTTTGCGCGCGCGCCTATGGCGCGCGCTATTATTCCTCCTAGGTAGATCACAAAAGCTTTTTAGCTTTCACAGTAGATCACCGACTCCAAAAGTCTGGCCGCCCCTGATATAGAGTGTTGAATTTCACCTCATTACCACCTCTTGCTTCAGTTGATGGCGGGGCAGGTTCAGATGTGTTTGCTGGCGCTCCAGTCTTCAGCACGCAGTGGCAGAATGCCGAAAGTGGCCCGCAATTTTTCAGGCCATCGACAGCATCTCCTGCACACCCCTGTCATTTTTCAAAAAATTCTGCACCACCAAATTAATTGTATGTGCAAAACAATGGACATGCTGGAATTTGCCCAGATGTAATGCACGCACAGTATTAATGGCATTGTCCGATATCACAAATCCCCAAGAGAGTCCATTTGGGGTAAGTCATTCTGTGATGATGTTCCTCAGTTTCCGTAAGAGGTTGTCAGCTGTGTGCCTCTTATGGAAAGCGGTGATACAAAGCGTAGCCTGCCTAGGAAGAGTTGGCGTTTGCGAGATGCTGCTACTGGTGCGTCTGCTGTTGTTGCTGCGGGAGCCCTCACATCTACCCAGTGGGCTGATACAGTCATATAGTCCTTTGTCTGCCCTGTTCCACTTGTCCACATGTCCGTGGATAAGTGGACACTTGATACAACCGCATTTTGTAGTACACTGGTGACTCTTTTTCTGACGTCTGTGTACATTCTCGGTATCGCCTGTCTAGAGAAGTGGAACCTAGATGGGATTTTATACCAGGGACACAGTACCTCAAACAAATCTCTAAGTTCCACTGAACTAATGGTGGATACTGGACGCACATCTAACACCAACATAGCTGTCAAGGCATCAGTTATCCGCTTTGCAAAAGGATGACTGCTGTCATATTTCATCTTCCTCATAAAGGACTGTTGGACAGTCAATTGCTCACTGGAAGTATTACAAGTGGTGTTCCGACTTCCCCTCTGGGATGACGATCGACTCCCAGCAGCAACAACAGCAGTGGCAGCAAGAGTAGGCGTAACACTCAAGGTTCCTACGGAGGAATACGGTTAGGAGAGGACTCCTCAGTCTTCACAGTGACATGACCTGCAGGACTACGGACATTCCTGACTGAGGAGTAAGTTGACGTTGATGGAGTTGGTGGTGTGGCTTGCAGGAGCTTGGGTACAGGAGGAAGAAGGGATTTAGGTGTCAGTGGACTGCATACGCACTTACCCAAAGTTTCACAACTTGACACTGACTTCTGATGAATGCGCAGCAGGTGACGTATAAGGGAGGATGTTCCTAGGTGGTTAACAGCCTTATCCCTACTTATTGCAGATTGACAGAGGCAACAGATGGCTTGACACCTGTTGTCCGGATTTGTGGAGAAATAATTCCACACCGAAGAGGTGGTTTTTTTGGTAGTTTTCCCAGGCATCACAATGGACTTCTTCATCCCAAGGACAACAGGTGTCTCCCCCGGTGCCTGACTTAAAAAAACCACATCACCATCAGAATCCTCCTCGTCAACTTCCTCCTCAGCACCAGCAACACCCATATCCTCATCCTGGTGTGCTTCAACAGTGACATCTTCAATTTCAATATCAGGAATTGGACTTTGGGTGCTCCTTCCAACACTTGCAGGGGGCATGCAAATTGTGGAAGGAGCCACCTCTTCCCATCCAGTGTTGGGAAGGTCAGGCATCGCAACTGCCGACACAATTGGACTCTCCTTGGGGATTTGTGATAGCACCTCAGAACGTACAGTTCTTTTCTATGCTCTTTCCAGCTTAACTCTTTTAATTTTTCTAGCGGAGGATGAGGGCTTCCATCGTCATGTGAAGCTGAACCACTAGCCATGAACAAAGGCAAGGGCCTCAGCCGTTCCTTGCCTCTCCGTGTCGTAAATGGCATATTGGGAAGTTTACGTTTCTCCTCAGACCATTTAAATTTCTTTTTTTGAGTCTTTTTACTGAACTTTGGCTTTTTGGATTTTACATGCCCTCTACTATCACATTGGGCATCGGCCTTGGCAGTCGAAATTGATGGCATTTCATCGTCTATGTCATGGATAGTGACAGCAGCTTCAGCACTAGGAGGAAGTGATTCTTCTTGATGTTTCCCTATTTAATCTTCAAAATTTTTGTTCTCCATTATTTTTTGGGAGTTATGTGAGACAATATGCGGCACAGCAATGACTGGAATGACTGATGGACAGGATACTACCAGCACACGTCTGCGTTTTTGCAAACACTCCCTAAAATTGGTCTGCTGACACCCAGAAACGCCCCTTTCCTGTCAATCTTCTTGCGGCCGCCAGGACGAATGAAAGGTTCGCTAGAGCCTGTGCACAACCACAACGGCCTTTGTACCCATACGTCGTGCGTGCGCATTGTGGTGCATACGCATGCGCAGAAATGCCAATTTTTTACCTCATCGCTGTGCTGCGAAAATCCGTAGCGAGCAATCAACTCGGAATGACCCCCTTTGTTCCTAGACCCCCGCTCCTTCCTATGGGAAGGAGGTACAAGATTGCAAAGAGGGATCTGATTGGCTTATTGGCACATAAGCACTGCACACTTAACACCGATTAGTGGCAGCTGTGCAACAGTTGTGCCTTGATAGCTATTAGGTATTTAAGGTGGCTTTGGAGAACAATATATACACTTTTGATGAAGGACCATATGTTAGAAGCATGTAAAGTGTTTTTTCCCCATTTTGGACCCAGTTGACTGGTGACGCTGTGGTAATGTTCCCAGTGATGACCCCATTATCCAGATCTGAGGTTTAACCCATGTCCATTTCTCCATCTTGGACTTCAGTGTTCATCCTATGCCAATGCTGTGTGCTACTGTGGGAGTTTATTATACGGTTTTGAAATTACTTTATTTTGTAAGTGCAATGCACTATCCTTGTTTGTTTGATGTGCCTTTCTGACCTATGCTCCTGCAAAGTGCATATCGGGAAGAAGGCACAGTCTGTTTCAGATTCCCTACAGAAAATAGAGGAGAATCTGGGTCTATAAGGATTAAAGGAGAATTTTAAGGACCTGCATTATAATCTCCCCTTTGTTTGGACATTTATTATATGGTGACTATTTTTATCTTGATTCAACCACTTGGAAACTTTTATCTCTAATATGGTCACTGATTTACTCTAAAGAGCGCTTTTGGTTTATGCAACTATTATTTGTCTAAAACCTATATATATATATATATATATATATATAAGGTCCAGAAAAGAACGGCACTGGAGACGGTCAAATGCAGTGAAAAAAGATGTATTTTAAAACAGGCTACAGCTGTTTCAGGGCTTCTGCCCTTTCCTCAGGCCAAATACATTTGTATTTGGCCTGAGGAAAGGGCAGAAGCCCTGAAACAGCTGTAGCCTGTTTTAAAATACATCTTTTTTCACTGCATTTGACCGTCTCCAGTGCCGTTCTTTTCTGGACCTTACATGATGATTTTTTGAACTGGCACGGAACAAGCTGTTTTAAGAGCCTGGGAGTGCCGACTGCTTTGCAAGTATATATATATATATATATATATATATATATATATATACCCTTTGGGATTTATCAGCATAGTTCACAGGGCTTACTTCAGACCTAATCGCTGCTGCAATTTTGTTAGCAGTTGGGAAAAACCATGGGGGTCATTCCGACCCGATCGCATGCTGCCGTTTTTCACAGCCATGCGATCGGGTCTGTCCTACACATGCATAAGCACCATAATGCACAGGCGCATCGCTGCCGTCGCCGGGCTACGACAGAACTACCGAAGAAAGCGATTGCACCGGCGATCGCAAGAAAATTGACAGGAAGAGGGCGTTTATGAGTGTCAACTGACCGTTTTCTGGGAGTGTTTGGAAAAACTCAGGCGTGTCCAGGCGTTCACAGGGAGGGTTCCTGACATCAATTCCGGTCCCGGACAGGCAGAAGTGATTACAGCGGCTGAGTAAGTCTGAGCTACTCAGAAACTGCACAAAAGATGTTCGCTCGGCTCTGTTCACACATGCATTCGCACACTTGCAAAGCTAAAATACACTCCCCTGTAGGCGGCGACTATCTGATCCAGGGGCGGATTTGCTGCTAGGCAACCGAGGCATGCGCTTAGGGCCCCATGAGTCTCAGGGGGCCCGGCCGCGGCCTCGGATTGCGCTCAACGGCTGCAGATGAATTTTTTTAATGCATTTGAGCAGGTCCAGCCCCAGCAGGCTGTCAGGGTGTGCTGATTTGGCAGCTGCCACTGGGACCAGCACCAGCTCATGCCCACAGTCAGTGCAGCCCCCTCCCTCCTCCTCTCCTGCTGCATGTGACTAGCAGCGCATGGAGACCGGGAAACGGAGCGGGCTGCGGGAGAGCGTAGAGGAGAAAGAGATCCTTCCCACTCCCAGCCAAACAGAGAGGAGAGGTCCAGCTGTGAGGTGCGCCGTGGCCGATTGAAGCAGGCAGCAGGACGGAGACTTACTGAAGCTATTAGACTGTCAGTGAGTATGGCGGGTGCCAGATTCCTTTAAAGTTTGTGTGGCTGCGGCAGTGTGTGTATTGGGGGGGACTAAGGGGGGCAATCCGGCTTGCTTATGGGGGATGTGCCTGCCAGTGTTGGCCTCACTTCCAGCAGCACTGTTCTGGCATGCACCCATACCCCCCCCCCCCCTACACACACACACACGCTGATTGTTGGGCTCACCTCCAGCAGCAGCACTGTCTGGCAGGCACCCATAAACACGCTGATTGATTGCCTCCTCAGTACTGCTGGAGGTGAGGCCAACAATCAGCATGTGGGGGGAAGGGGGGGTATATATATATTTATTGAAGGATGATATATATATATATATATATAATATATATATATAATATATATATATATATATATATATATATATACTTTATAACACTGTTTGGTGCCCGGCATTCACTGCAGTTAATAGAAGTAACTGGGTGCCCTCTGCATAAATAAGCCATGTATATAATCCAAGAAAGGCAGCTGCACTCCTGGATTTTCAATAGGCCACGCCTCCTTTTTTGTGCCGCACGGCTTTGCCGTTCCAGGAGTCCCAGCCTTCAGCATGCAAATGTTGGGAGGTATGTAAATGTATTTATAAAAAAGTCACAAAAGGGCAACATTTCAGAGCCAGTAATGTATGGCTTTTGTGACTCTTTTTATAAATACATTTACGCACCTTACAAATTCTGGAGTGCCGCTGCCTTTCTTGATAAAAAATATATGAAAAAAATAAATAAATATATATATATATAGTATATATATATATATATATATATATATACAGTGTGTGTATATATATATATATATATATATATATACAGTGTATATATATATATATATATATATATATATAATATAATGTACAATAGATATACCACTCTTGGACGCGTGGTCCCGCTATAATAAATGTACTCCGAGTCATGTGTATATTAAAGTGTGAGCACACACCATGAGTAATATATGCATCTTATAAAATGACCCCCGTTGTGGCAAAATAAGGTAAAGCAGATAGAGTGAGAAATGTATATTTGAGTGAGGCGGGGATGTGCCGCTGTCAGTGAGGCGGTGAGGTGCCACTGTCAGTGTGGCGGGGATGTATAAGGTGTTATGTATTGTATGAGGAAGGGGGCCCCAAATCGGTGTCTTGCTTAGGGCCCCATGAGATCTAAATCCGCCTCTGATCTGATCGCAGCACTGCAAAAAACTGCTAGCTAGTGATCAACTCGGAATGACCCCCCATGTGCACTGCAGGGGAGGCAGGTATAACATGTGCAAAGAAAGTTAGATTTAGGTGGGGTGTGTTCAATCTGCAATCTAAATTGCAGTGTAAAAATAAAGCTGCCAGTATTTACTTTGCACAGAAACAAAATAAGCCTCCCAAATCTAACTTTCTCTGCACATGTTATATCTACCACACCTGCAGTGCACACGGGGCCTAATTCAGATCTGATCGTTAGGCAGCGATTTTTGCACTGCTGCGATCAGATAGTCGCCGCCTACAGGGGGAGTGTATTTTAGCTGTGCAAGCGTGCGAACACGTGTAGCAGAGCTGTACAAACATATTTTGTGCAGTCTCTGCGCAGCCAAGGACTGTTTTCGCCGATGCGATCACTTCTGCCTGTCCGGGATCGGAATTGACAACAGGAACCCTCCCTGCAAACGCTTGGACACGCCTCCAAACACTCCCAGAAAATGGTCAGTTGACACCCACAAACGCCCTCTTCCTGTCAATCTCCTTGCGAACACCCGTGGGAACGGATTCGTCGCACAAACCCGCCACTGAGCGGCGATCTGCTTTGTACCCGGGCCAGAGCTGGATTAAGGCGTTGGGGGGCCGGGGGCACTTAATACTGGGGGGGGCCCTAAAGATTAACATTTTTGGATCGGGTCTTAGGAGGTCATTTAGATCTGATCGCTGCTGTGTGTTTTCGCACAGCGGGTGATCAGATTCGAATTGTGCATGTGTATGTACCACAATGCGCAGTCGCGTCGGACAGCTACAAAGGGAATAGGTGGTCAGCGAAGGAACCATTCGCACGGGCGTTCGCAAGGTGATTGACAGGAAGAGGCCGTTTTCAGGGAGTGTCCGGAAAAATGCAGATGGGCTTAAGCGTTTTCAGGGAGGGTGTCTGACGTCAGCTCCGGCCCCGATCAGCAGGAATCAATCGCACTGGAAGAGTAAGTCCCGGGTTGCGTAGAGACTGCACAAACTGCTTTTTAGCAGCTCAGCTGCACATGTGATCGCACACTTGCACAGCGAAAATACACTCCCCCTGTAGGTGGCGACTATCTGAACGCAGGACAGCAAAAAATGCTGCACAGCGATCAGATGTGAATGACCTCCTTAGTGCGCAAGCCATCAGTGTGCACATAAACTGGGGTGTGGCCACAAGTTACATGCCCATTTCACTTCATGCTGGGGGCATGGACATTGCATCCCCAGCAGCCCCAGCCTCATGCGCACAGTAGTTGGGAGCATTATGTCCCTCCCTTTGCTCCTGCCCACTGATGGGACAGAACCCAAAAAACAGTACTGTCCCATCACATCGTGATTGTTGTGGCGATATGCATATGCACATATACAGTATACATACATATATACTGTCAGACACATAAATACAGTCACATACAGTACCTATACACATACATATTGTCACACACATAAATATACATATGTACAGTCGCACACACAGTCACATGCATACTGTCACATAAGTAGTCACACACATATACACATACATATGTACAGTTTGACATACATGCATACAATCACACATATATACATACTGTCACACACAGTCATAAACATACAGTCACACACACAAACATATCCCTCTTACACATATACATAGTGTCCCCCTCCTCCCTCTTACACATATACATGGTGTCCCCCTCCTCCCTCTTACACATATACATGGTGTCCCCCTCCTCCCTCTTACACATATACATAGTGTCCCACTCCTCCCTCTTACATATATACATAGTGTCCCCCTCCCCCCTCTCACACATATTCATATACAGTGTCCCCCTCCTCCCTCTTACACATATACATAGTGTCCCCCTCCTCCCTCTTACACATATACATAGTGTCCCCCTCCTCCCTCTTACATATATATATATTATAGGTTTTTAAGGAGGGATTGTTGGAAACCGGATCGAAGGAAGATCTCTTATATATCAATTGTTGTTTGTGGTCCACTTGGGTGGGAGTGATCTGATGTTGGAAGAATTCTTTAGTTTTTAACGTCCTATGGTGTCCATAGAGATCTATTTTCCAATTCAATTGATTATGGTATGTCGTGGGGATAAATGATAATCCTTTGTTTAGGACCGCTGATTGTGCTGCAGTTAAAGAATGAGACGATAAGTTAAACACTATTTCTTCTTTTTTGTATTTATTGGCGGCTTGGTAGATTCTTTGGTTTTGACCACCTCTCCTGGTTCTTCTGTAGACCGATGGTCTGCCCTTGTTCTTGAAGCCCGATCTAAAGGGATGTCCGGAGTTTTGGTGGGGTCATCAGAGTCGTTGATGTGGAAGTCGCTGTCGCTGTTTGATTGAGAGCGATGTCGAAGATTAGTGTTTCTGGAATCTCTTTTATCTCTCCACGATACTTTTGAACGAGATCTGGAGCGGCCTGTGTTGAAATCAGTACCACTTAACCATCTGTACACTCTGAATTCTTCATAGTCTGTTTGTACAGTAGTGAGCTTTTTGTTTTTAAATTTCAGGAGCTCTTGTCTATAATTGTTGCATTGGGTCTCCATTTTGGCCCACATGGTTTGATGTTTTTTGTCATCTAGTATTGGCTTGTATGTGGTAGTTGAGATGTCTAGTTTTTCTTTTGTTTCTTTGAGGATTCTGCCCGACTCCTCGATCACGAGCAGCATGAGATCGAAGCTGCATTTATTTAATATGGATATCCATTTGTGGCAAAAGCTTGCATTGTTGCGGCCGATGGTGGGGGTGTTTCTGATGCGAAAACCCCGTGGTATCATTTTTGCTCTAAAATAATTGGAGAGCGATGTCCCATGTAGAAGATAGTCAGTTTCTTTGTTTCTTAATTTCAAAATGGTGTCGTATATTTCATCCACTGTAGGGGCATTTTGCACAGGGTGTAGATCAGCACCAAATAATACGGTGTCTGCATGTTCCTGTGTGAGTGTCAGAGTTTCATCCAAATGTGATTTGAGGTCTATAAATGATTTAACCTCGCTGTAAGCCATTGGTGGATCTTTTTTTTTGTAAACGTGGATCCTGTTGCTGGATGATTAAATTCACCTGGAAATAGTTACCGATGGTATCGATGGTAAGCCGGAAAAAACTGAAAGCAATTGTATATGTCCAAATATTGTGATGTAATATACCCGTGTGAAAAACGGGAAAATTGATATTGTTCCGGTGCCTTGATCCTTAGGGGTACAGGCCTGTACCTCAATTGTATAGGATTGTGTTTATCCGGCACTCTGGATGATAAACTTGATTGTGCCCGGGTGCCCTCCTATTTGTGCATACAGTCAAGGAAATCCCTCCAGCAAACCGATACATTACCGGGTGGAAGAAAAGCAGGCGGCACTCCAAGGTCTTTCAAACTAAACTTTGTATTAAAGATTTACAGCATAATGCAGTGGCAACGTTTCAAGACCATTTAGAACAAGCCTTGTTAACCATGGTGGATAAATTTGCCTCTAGAGGGTACCACCACAAGGAATTAATAGAAACAAAAAACAAAGTACAGCGAATGTCACGAGAACATCTGTTGCAACCCAAGAATAAACAAAGAAAAGAAGTTAAAATCAAGATACCATTTGTGACAACCTTCAACACAGCCAGCGCAGTGATCCCACAAGCAACTAAAGCCCTGTGGCCTATTGTCACAGGAGACAATGAGCTACCAATTTTTAAGAATACTCGCATCATGCCCAGCTATAGAAGAGGCAGAAGCATCCGGGACCGCTTAGTAAAAACTTATGTCACTTCAAAATTAAATACCACACTTTTTGGCATGACCAAAAAACCAGGATGTTATAAATGCATATCATGCACTACCTGCAAATACATGGAACCAGGAAACTCTTTTGTCAACCAACTAACAGGACAAGAATATAAAATAAAACACGTGATAACATGCACTACAGCCTTCATAGTGTATACCATCACGTGTCCTTGTGGACTCATCTATGTAGGACAAACTATAAGAAATCTACGTGACCGTATGGCTCTTCATAGATCAGCGGTTAAGGCTGCATTGGAAGGAAAGAATATAGACCAACCTGTAGCAAGGCATTATCGTCAACAGGGACACCATCTATCAGATCTTCGATGTAAGATCATAGACCATATTCCACCATTGACAAGAGGAGGAGACCGTCAGAAACTACTAAACAAGTGTGAATCCAAATGGATATTCCTATTGGGAGCTCTTGCACCAAACGGACTAAATGAAAAATTCACCTGGAACACCTTTTTAACTTGATAACAGCTCATCATATAATATATTAGCATGCATCTATTACTAAAATAATTATAATTATTAATTAGAAGTATACATAACAGTTTGCACTAAGAGTTCAATTAATTTGCATGCAAGTACCAGCCAATCAGATAGAGCTACAATCTTGTGATTTTAAAAGCACAGTTTATTTGGTTAATATCAATGCTTCACATTATTATATATCACTGTCATAGTATTATACACCACTGTCATATTACTTTATGTCACTGCACCAATAATTCACAATTTAATTATCCTTCTAGCACTGCGAGCTCTCCCGGCGCGACGGGACCCGAGGCTTCACAGGGTTGCCCAGCAACCATGAGGTCACGAACGGAGCGACGGACTGACGCACCCAGAAGCCGACGGCCCGGGACTCCGCGAGACACCGCATGTTATGCACACTGATATATAAGGCAGGTAAGCACTTTAATCACTGTTCTGCCAATTGTATTTGTTTTCGTTTTCTAAATGCACAGCCTGACGAAAAGACCAGCATGGTCTTGAAACGTTGCCACTGCATTATGCTGTAAATCTTTAATACAAAGTTTAGTTTGAAAGACCTTGGAGTGCCGCCTGCTTTTCTTCCACCCGGTAATGTATCGGTTTGCTGGAGGGATTTCCTTGACTATATATATATATATATATATATAGTGTCCCCCTCCCCCTCTCACACATATTCATATACAGTGTCCCTCTCCTCCTTCTTACACATATACATAGTGTCCCCATCCTCCATCTTACACATATACATAGTGCCCCCCTCCCCCCTCTCACACATATTCATATACAGTGTCCCCCTCCTCCCTCTTACACATATACATAGTGTCCCCCTCCTTCCTCTTACACATATACATAGTAGAGATGAGCGCCTGAAATTTTTCGGGTTTTGTGTTTTGGTTTTGGGTTCGGTTCCGCGGCCGTGTTTTGGGTTCGACCGCGTTTTGGCAAAACCTCACCGAATTTTTTTTGTCGGATTCGGGTGTGTTTTGGATTCGGGTGTTTTTTAAAAAAAACACTAAAAAACAGCTTAAATCATAGAATTTGGGGGTCATTTTGATCCCATATTATTATTAACCTCAAAAACCATAATTTCCACTCATTTTCAGTCTATTCTGAATACCTCACACCTCACAATATTATTTTTAGTCCTAAAATTTGCACCAAGGTCGCTGGATGACTAAGCTAAGCGACACTAGTGGCCGACACAAACACCTGGCCCATCTAGGAGTGGCACTGCAGTGTCACGCAGGATGTCCCTTCCAAAAAACCCTCCCCAATCAGCACATGACGCAAAGAAAAAAAGAGGCGCAATGAGGTAGCTGACTGTGTGAGTAAGATAAGCGACCCTAGTGGCCGACACAAACACCGGGCCCATTTAGGAGTGGCACTGCAGTGTCACGCAGGATGTCCCTTCCAAAAAACCCTCCCCAATCAGCACATGACGCAAAGAAAAAAAGAGGCGCAATGAGGTAGCTGACTGTGTGAGTAAGATTAGCGACCCTAGTGGCCGACACAAACACCGGGCCCATTTAGGAGTGGCACTGCAGTGTCACGCAGGATGTCCCTTCCAAAAAACCCTCCCCAATCAGCACATGACGCAAAGAAAAAAAGAGGCGCAATGAGGTAGCTGACTGTGTGAGTAAGATTAGCGACCCTAGTGGCCGACACAAACACCGGGCCCATTTAGGAGTGGCACTGCAGTGTCACGCAGGATGTCCCTTCCAAAAAACCCTCCCCAATCAGCACATGACGCAAAGAAAAAAAGAGGCGCAATGAGGTAGCTGACTGTGTGAGTAAGATTAGCGACCCTAGTGGCCGACACAAACACCGGGCCCATTTAGGAGTGGCACTGCAGTGTCACGCAGGATGTCCCTTCCAAAAAACCCTCCCAAATCAGCACATGACGCAAAGAAAAAAAGAGGCGCAATGAGGTAGCTGACTGTGTGAGTAAGATTAGCGACCCTAGTGGCCGACACAAACACCGGGCCCATTTAGGAGTGGCACTGCAGTGTCACGCAGGATGTCCCTTCCAAAAAACCCTCCCCAAACAGCACATGACGCAAAGAAAAATAAAAGAAAAAAGAGGTGCAAGATGGAATTGTCCTTGGGCCCTCCCACCCACCCTTATGTTGTATAAACAAAACAGGACATGCACACTTTAACCAACCCATCATTTCAGTGACAGGGTCTGCCACACGACTGTGACTGATATGACGGGTTGGTTTGGACCCCCCCCCAAAAAAGAAGCAATTAATCTCTCCTTGCACAAACTGGCTCTACAGAGGCAAGATGTCCACCTCATCATCACCCTCCGATATATCACCGTGTACATCCCCCTCCTCACAGATTATCAATTCGTCCCCACTGGAATCCACCATCTCAGCTCCCTGTGTACTTTGTGGAGGCAATTGCTGCTGGTCAATGTCTCCGCGGAGGAATTGATTATAATTCATTTTAATGAACATCATCTTCTCCACATTTTCTGGATGTAACCTCGTACGCCGATTGCTGACAAGGTGAGCGGCGGCACTAAACACTCTTTCGGAGTACACACTTGTGGGAGGGCAACTTAGGTAGAATAAAGCCAGTTTGTGCAATGGCCTCCAAATTGCCTCTTTTTCCTGCCAGTATAAGTATGGACTGTGTGACGTGCCTACTTGGATGCGGTCACTCATATAATCCTCCACCATTCTTTCAATGGTGAGAGAATCATATGCAGTGACAGTAGACGACATGTCCGTAATCGTTGTCAGGTCCTTCAGTCCGGACCAGATGTCAGCATCAGCAGTCGCTCCAGACTGCCCTGCATCACCGCCAGCGGGTGGGCTTGGAATTCTGAGCCTTTTCCTCGCACCCCCAGTTGCGGGAGAATGTGAAGGAGGAGATGTTGACAGGTCGCGTTCCGCTTGACTTGACAATTTTCTCACCAGCAGGTCTTTCAACCCCAGCAGACTTGTGTCTGCCGGAAAGAGAGATCCAAGGTAGGCTTTAAATCTAGGATCGAGCACGGTGGCCAAAATGTAGTGCTCTGATTTCAACAGATTGACCACCCGTGAATCCTTGTTAAGCGAATTAAGGGCTCCATCCACAAGTCCCACATGCCTAGCGGAATCGCTCCGTGTTAGCTCCTCCTTCAATGTCTCCAGCTTCTTCTGCAAAAGCCTGATGAGGGGAATGACCTGACTCAGGCTGGCAGTGTCTGAACTGACTTCACGTGTGGCAAGTTCAAAGGGCATCAGAACCTTGCACAACGTTGAAATCATTCTCCACTGCGCTTGAGACAGGTGCATTCCACCTCCTATATCGTGCTCAATTGTATAGGCTTGAATGGCCTTTTGCTGCTCCTCCAACCACTGAAGCATATAGAGGGTTGAATTCCACCTCGTTACCACTTCTTGCTTCAGATGATGGCAGGGCAGGTTCAGTAGTTTTTGGTGGTGCTCCAGTCTTCTGTACGTGGTGCCTGTACGCCGAAAGTGTCCCGCAATTTTTCTGGCCACCGACAGCATCTCTTGCACGCCCCTGTCGTTTTTTAAATAATTCTGCACCACCAAATTCAAGGTATGTGCAAAACATGGGACGTGCTGGAATTTGCCCATATTTAATGCACACACAATATTGCTGGCGTTGTCCGATGCCACAAATCCACAGGAGAGTCCAATTGGGGTAAGCCATTCCGCGATGATCTTCCTCAGTTGCCGTAAGAGGTTTTCAGCTGTGTGCGTATTCTGGAAACCGGTGATACAAAGCGTAGCCTGCCTAGGAAAGAGTTGGCGTTTGCGAGATGCTGCTACTGGTGCCGCCGCTGCTGTTCTTGCGGCGGGAGTCCATA
The DNA here is from genome assembly GCF_028390025.1 of Pseudophryne corroboree. Classification (NCBI taxonomy): domain Eukaryota; kingdom Metazoa; phylum Chordata; class Amphibia; order Anura; family Myobatrachidae; genus Pseudophryne; species Pseudophryne corroboree. The sequence goes on along the minus strand of NC_086450.1, from coordinate 469,788,462 downwards.
CATCTACCCAGTGGGCTGTCACAGTCATATAGTCCTGACCCTGCCCTGCTCCACTTGTCCACATGTCCGTGGTTAAGTGGACATTGGGTACAGCTGCATTTTTTAGGACACTGGTGACTCTTTTTCTGAGGTCTGTGTAAATTTTCGGTATCGCCTGCCTAGAGAAATGGAACCTAGATGGTATTTGGTACCGGGGACACAGTACCTCCAACAAGTCTCTAGTTGGCTCTACAGTAATGATGGATACCGGAACCACGGTTCTCACCACCCAGGATGCCAAGGCCTCAGTTATCCGCTTTGCAGTAGGATGACTGCTGTGATATTTCATCTTCCTCGCAAAGGACTGTTGGACAGTCAATTGCTTGGTGGAAGTAGTAAAAGTGGTCTTACGACTTCCCCTCTGGGATGACCATCGACTCCCAGCAGCAACAACAGCAGCGCCAGCAGCAGTAGGCGTTACACGCAAGGATGCATCGGAGGAATCCCAGGCAGGAGAGGACTCGTCAGAATTGCCAGTGACATTGCCTGCAGGACTATTGGCATTCCTGGGGAAGGAGGAAATTGACACTGAGGGAGTTGGTGGGGTGGTTTGCGTGAGCTTGGTTACAAGAGGAAGGGATTTACTGGTCAGTGGACTGCTTCCGCTGTCACCCAAAGTTTTTGAACTTGTCACTGACTTATTATGAATGCGCTGCAGGTGACGTATAAGGGAGGATGTTCCGAGGTGGTTAACGTCCTTACCCCTACTTATTACAGCTTGACAAAGGGAACACACGGCTTGACACCTGTTGTCCGCATTTCTGTTGAAATAGTTCCACACCGAAGAGCTGATTTTTTTGGTATTTTCACCAGGCATGTCAACGGCCATATTCCTCCCACGGACAACAGGTGTCTCCCCGGGTGCCTGACTTAAACAAACCACCTCACCATCAGAATCCTCCTGGTCAATTTCCTCCCCAGCGCCAGCAACACCCATATCCTCCTCATCCTGGTGTACTTCAACACTGACATCTTCAATCTGACTATCAGGGACTGGACTGCGGGTGCTCCTTCCAGCACTTGCAGGGGGCGTGCAAATGGTGGAAGGCGCATGCTCTTCACCTCCAGTGTTGGGAAGGTCAGGCATCGCAACCGACACAATTGGACTCTCCTTGTGGATTTGGGATTTCGAAGAACGCACAGTTCTTTGCGGTGCTACTGCTTTTGCCAGCTTGAGTCTTTTCATTTTTCTAGCGAGAGGCTGAGTGCCTCCATCCTCATGTGAAGCTGAACCACTAGCCATGAACATAGGCCAGGGCCTCAGCCGTTCCTTGCCACTCCGTGTGGTAAATGGCATATTGGCAAGTTTACGCTTCTCCTCCGACAATTTTATTTTAGGTTTTGGAGTCCTTTTTTTACTGATATTTGGTGTTTTGGATTTGACATGCTCTGTACTATGACATTGGGCATCGGCCTTGGCAGACGACGTTGCTGGCATTTCATCGTCTCGGCCATGACTAGTGGCAGCAGCTTCAGCACGAGGTGGAAGTGGATCTTGATCTTTCCCTAATTTTGGAACCTCAACATTTTTGTTCTCCATATTTTAATAGGCACAACTAAAAGGCACCTCAGGTAAACAATGGAGATGGATGGATACTAGTATACAATTATGGACGGACTGCCGAGTGCCGACACAGAGGTAGCTACAGCCGTGAACTACCGTACTGTGTCTGCTGCTAATATAGACTGGTTGATAAAGAGATGTCGTAGTATGTATGTATGAAGAAGAAAGAAAAAAAAACTATGGTTAGGTGGTATACAATTATGGACGGACTGCCGAGTGCCGACACAGAGGTAGCCACAGCCGTGAACTACCGTACTGTACTGTGTCTGCTGCTAATATAGACTGGTTGATAAAGAGATGTCGTAGTATGTATGTATGAAGAAGAAAGAAAAAAAAACCACGGGTAGGTGGTATACAATTATGGACGGACTGCCGAGTGCCGACACAGAGGTAGCCACAGCCGTGAACTACCGTACTGTACTGTGTCTGCTGCTAATATAGACTGGTTGATAAAGAGATGTAGTAGTATGTATGTATAAAGAAGAAAGAAAAAAAAACCACGGGTAGGTGGTATACAATTATGGACGGACTGCCGAGTGCCGACACAGAGGTAGCCACAGCCGTGAACTACCGTACTGTACTGTGTCTGCTGCTAATATAGACTGGTTGATAAAGAGATGTCGTAGTATGTATGTATGAAGAAGAAAGAAAAAAAAACCACGGTTAGGTGGTATACAATTATGGACGGACTGCCGAGTGCCGACACAGAGGTAGCCACAGCCGTGAACTACCGTACTGTACTGTGTCTGCTGCTAATATAGACTGGTTGATAAAGAGATGTCGTTGTATGTATGTATAAAGAAGAAAGAAAAAAAAACCACGGTTAGGTGGTATACAATTATGGACGGACTGCCGAGTGCCGACACAGAGGTAGCCACAGCCGTGAACTACCGTACTGTACTGTGTCTGCTGCTAATATAGACTGGTTGATAAAGAGATGTCGTAGTATGTATGTATGAAGAAGAAAGAAAAAAAAACCACGGTTAGGTGGTATACAATTATGGACGGACTGCCGAGTGCCGACACAGAGGTAGCCACAGCCGTGAACTACCGTACTGTACTGTGTCTGCTGCTAATATAGACTGGTTGATAAAGAGATGTCGTAGTATGTATGTATAAAGAAGAAAGAAAAAAAAAAACCACGGTTAGGTGGTATACAATTATGGACGGACTGCCGAGTGCCGACACAGAGGTAGCCACAGCCGTGAACTACCGTACTGTACTGTGTCTGCTGCTAATATAGACTGGTTGATAAAGAGATGTAGTAGTATGTATGTATAAAGAAGAAAGAAAAAAAAAACCACGGGTAGGTGGTATACAATTATGGATGGACTGCCGAGTGCCGACACAGAGGTAGCTACAGCCGTGAACTACCGTACTGTGTCTGCTGCGACTGGATGATAAATAATGATATAAAAAATATATATATATCACTACTGCAGCCGGACAGGTATATATATTATATAATGACGGACCTGCTGGACACTGTCTGTCAGCAGAATGAGTTTTTTATAGAATAAAAAAAAAAACACCACACAAGTGAAGTCACACGACGAGTGTTTAACTTTTTCAGGCAATCACAATATAGTATACTACTAACTATACTGGTGGTCAGTGTGGTCAGGTCACTGGTCAGTCACACTGGCAGTGGCACTCCTGCAGCAAAAGTGTGCACTGTTTAATTTTAATATAATATGCACTCCTGGCTCCTGCTATAACCTATAACTGGCACTGCAGTGCTCCCCAGTCTCCCCCACAATTATAAGCTGTGTGAGCTGAGCACAGTCAGATATATAATATATACATAGATGATGCAGCACACATGGCTGAGCAGTGCACACAGATATGGTATGTGACTGTCTTGTACTCCTGGCTCCTGCTATAACCTATAACTGGCACTGCAGTGCTCCCCAGTCTCCCCCACAATTATAAGCTGTGTGAGCTGAGCACAGTCAGATATATAATATATACATAGATGATGCAGGCATGCAGCACACTGGGCTGAGCAGTGCACACAGATATGGTATGTGACTGAGTCACTGTGTGTACCGTTTTTTTCAGGCAGAGAACGGATATATTAAATAAAACAACTGCACTGCTGGTGGTCACTGTGGTCAGTCACTAAACTCTGCACTCTCTTCTACAGTATCAGCCTCAGGTCAATCTCTCTCTCTCTCTCCTAATCTAAATGGAGAGGACGCCAGCCACGTCCTCTCCCTATCAATCTCAATGCACGTGTGAAAATGGTGGCGACGCGCGGCTCCTTATGTAGAATCCGAGTCTCGCGAGAATCCGACAGCGTCATGATGACGTTCGGGCGCGCTCGGGTTAACCGAGCAAGGCGGGAAGATCCGAGTCGCTCGGACCCGTGAAAAAAAACATGAAGTTCGTGCGGGTTCGGATTCAGAGAAACCGAACCCGCTCATCTCTAATACATAGTGTCCCCTCCTCCCTCTTACACATATACATAGTGTCCCCCTCCTCCCTCTTACACATATACATAGTGTCCCCCTCCCCCCTCTCACACATATTCATATACAGTGTCCCCCTCCCCCCTCTCACACATATTCATATAGTGTCCTCCTCCCCCCTCTCACACATATTCATATACAGTGTCCCCCTCCCCCCTCTCACACATATTCATATACAGTGTCCCCCTCCCCCCTCTCACACATATTCATATACAGTGTCCCCCTCCTCCCTCTTACACAGTTTCCCCCACTGTTCCATCTTACCTCCCTCTAAAATCACTGGGTAGGCACTGCAGGCACACTGTGTGTGTGCATCTGATCCCGTCCTGCCTCCAAGCTCTCCTCCTCTCCCCCATGCTGCTTGCCAAGCACTGAATGCACATTGCCGTGAAGCCCCGCCCCCATGCACGAACTCCACCCCTCTTCCCCCTCAGTCTCCTGTTTACTTTAATTTTCTACAGCTCGCTGTGCACTTTTACACTGCAGCTGTAACCAAAGCTGGGGGGCCCCATTCATAGAGGGGGCCCAGGGTAACGTGCCCCTCGAGCCCCCCCTTAATACGGCTCTGACCCGGGCGACGAACCTGCGCATTGTGGTGCATACGCATGTGCAGTTCAGACCTGATCGCAGGCTGTATGAAAACGCAGCCTAGCGATCAGGTCTGAATTAGGCCCATAGTTGCAGAAGATTCCCAAGAAAAAGTATTTGGACAGCAATCCTCATACCGTCTTTCATGTACTAAAGCTGGTTACTCACCTATGCAATTGTCTGGCTGTTTTTTCAACCTCGGGTGAACAGCTGTTGGATTGTATAGGTGTGTACTCTGTCCTGACTCATTTGCAATGATCGAAAAACAGCTACAGTACAAAATGCTCTGCAATGTTCAGCCTCAGTTGGTCGAATCTTATGTGCTGTTTAAAATTCAGCCGACGGGATGGGCACATATCGGAACAAAAGTGCAGTGTGCATGTAAATACGATCGATATGCTTGCCGTTCTTGCAATAATACACTTTCAGCAGGGCTGCCCATGTGGGCGTTTCCTAGCTGCACGGTCTTTACTACAGCTCTGCATGTAAACACCATCTGGTTCAAAATATTCACCCTCTACTCATTAATTAACAACGTATTCTGCCAAAACTAGTGATGTGCACTGGAAATTTTTCGGGTTTTGTGTTTTGGTTTTGGATTCGGTTCCGCGGCCGTGTTTTGGATTCGGACGCGTTTTGGCAAAACCTCCACGAAAATTATTGGTCGGATTCGTGTGTGTTTTGGATTCAGGTGTTTTTTTACAAAAACCCTTCAAAAACAGCTTAAATCATAGAATTTGGGGGTCATTTTGATCCCATAGTATTATTAACCCCAATAACCATAATTTCAACTAATTTCCAGTCTATTCTAAACACATCACACCTCACAATGGGGGTCATTCCGAGTTGTTCGCTCGGTAAATTTTTTCGCATCGCAGCGATTTCCCGCTTAGTGCGCATGCGCAATGTCCGCAGTGCGACTGCGCCAAGTAAATTTGCTATGCAGTTAGGAATTTTACTCATGGCTTTTCATCGTTCTGGTGATCGTAGTGTGATTGACAGGAAGTGGGTGTTACTGGGCGGAAACTGGCCGTTTTATGGGTGTGTGCGGAAAAACGCTACCGTTTCTGGGAAAAACGCGGGAGTGGCTGGAGAAACGGGGGAGTGTCTGGGCGAACGCTGGGTGTGTTTGTGACGTCAAACCAGGAACGACAAGCACTGAACTGATCGCAGATGCCGAGTAAGTCTGGAGCTACTCAGAAACTGCTAAGAGAGGTGTAATCGCAATATTGCAAATACGTCGTTCGCAATTTTAAGAAGCTAAGATTCACTCCCAGTAGGCGGCGGCTTAGCGTGAGTAAATCTGCTAAAAGCAGCTTGCGAGCGAACAACTCGGAATGAGGGCCAATATTATTTTTAGTCCTAAAATTTGCACCAAGGTCGCTGGATGACTAAGTTAAGCGACCCAAGTGGCCGACACAAACACCTGGCCCATCTAGGAGTGTCACTGCAGTGTCAGACAGGATGGCAGATTTAAAAAATAGTCCCCAAACAGCACATGATGCAAAGAAAAAAAGAGGTGCAATGAGGTAGCTGTGTGACTAAGCTAAGCGACCCAAGTGGCCGACACAAACACCTGGCCCATCTAGGAGTGTCACTGCAGTGTCAGACAGGATGGCAGATTTAAAAAATAGTCCCCAAACAGCACATGATGCAAAGAAAAAAAGAGGTGCAATGAGGTAGCTGTGTGACTAAGCTAAGCGATCCAAGTGGCCGACACAGACACCTGGCCCATCTGGGAGTGGCACTGCCGTTTTCAAGCAAGAGGATGAGTACTTCCATCCTCATGTGAATCTGAACCACTAGCCATGAACATAGGCCAGGGCCTCAGCCTTTCCTTGCCACTCCGTGTCGTAAATGGCATAATGGCAAGTTTACACTTCTCATCAGACGCTTTTAATTTAGATTTTTGAGTCATTTTACTGAACTTTTGTAGTACACTTGATGACACAGAGGTAGAGCAGTGGACTACTCTTCCGTACTGCTAAATATATACTGGTGGTCACAGCAACATTCTGCACTGTCCCCTCCTTCTATATACTGCGCACAAATAAAATGCAGCACAGGTATGGATGCATAGTATACTTGACGACACAGAGGTAGAGCAGTGGACTACTGTACCATACTGCTATATATATACTGGTGGTCACAGCAACATTCTGCACTGTCCCTTCCTACTATATAGTACTGCGCATAACTAAAATGCAGCACAGGTATGGATGCATAGTATACTTGACGACACAGAGGTAGAGCAGAGGACTACTGTACCATACTGCTATATATATACTGGTGGTCACAACAACATTCTGCACTGTCCTCCTACTATATACTACAATGCAGCACAGATATGGAGCGTTTTTCAGGCAGAGAACGTAGACATTTTCAGCACACTGAGCACAGATATTTTCAGCACACTGAGCACAGATATTTGCAGCACACTGAGCACAGATATTTGCAGCACACTGAGCACAGATATTTGCAGCACACTGAACACAGAAACTGAGATAATGCAGCCATGTCCTCTCGCTGTCATTTCCAAAGCATGAGTGAAAATGGCGGCGACGCGCAGCTCTTTATATAGAATACGAATCTCGCGAGAATCCGACAGAGGGATGATGACGTTCGGGGGCGTTCTGGTTAACCGAGCAAGGCGGGAAGATTCGATTCTGCCTCGGAACCGTGTAAAATGGGTGAAGTTCGGGGGGTTCGTATCCCGAGGAACCGAACCCGCTCATCACTAGCCAAAACGTGTAATATTTTTAACAGAATACACTGTATGCTTAAAAATAATATTTTAAATATGTATACCTTCATTACTGTATTCCTTTGTTCCTATAGCATTCCTGTAACATTACATTTTAAGTAGTATATATTTAATATAGCTGATAATCACTTCATAGCTGTTTCTTCCATACTAATAATGATTTTCTACATTTTTCTACAAGGCATACTAATAATATACAGTATGTTTTTGAAAAATGTGTTTATTAAACAAAAAAAAAGTTCACCGAGAGAAATATGACATATTTACCATCACAGTACTCCCCCTCACCCCCCAAAACACATCACATGTGAACATCTCGGCCTGTTCCCATGTGATGCATCGCTGCAAAGGAACCATATCAGCCACATACAGGTGAAACCCAGAAAATTAGAATATTGTGCAAAAGTTCACTTATTTCAGTAATTCAACTTAAAAGGTGAAACTAATATATTATATAGACTCATTCAGGGCCGCCATCAAGGGGTGCCCTGTGTATACTTGTCCTGGGCCCGGCCACTCTGACAGAGAGTGGAGGGACCGGGCTGCTCAAACATCCCGCTGTCGCTATTCCCGTTGGCGGATGCCGCTGGTGGGACTGACCGCGGCTGCTGAAGCTGTCATCGTTTGGCAGCAGGCCGTGGGCTGCTCCCCTCCGCCCACTGCAGATCCGCTGGTGTGACTGACCACGGCTGCTGAAGCTGTCATCAGCGGGCTGTGGGCTACTCCCCTCCGCCGACCTCCGCAGATCCGCGCCGCCTGCCGATGATCATAATAAGCAAACTGAAGCTTGCTGTTTGATAAAGTTTGTTTGCGCCGGATGCGACGCGGCATGACATCATGACATCACGCCGCGCCAGTCAGTGAAGAGAAGAGGAGCCACTGCGTTGGTCTGTGGACTGAAGTGCTCAGGACAGGAGCAGCAGACACAGACAGAGTAGGAGAGAGGACGCTCAGGACGGATTTGTAAGTATGTAATGTATGTATGTATGATTGTTGTAAGTCTGAGAAGGGGCCGGGGGTGGCTGTCATACAAAGGAAAGGACTGGAGGAGGACACACAGGGCCTCTATGACGCACTGGCATACATACTCTATACTCAAACTCATCCACTGATGTCTGATCACAATTTTCTAAACATTGCTTTCACTTTATAGAAGGTCAAAGATGCACAACTCCCTTAAACTAGCTACAAATCATATATTTGCTTTTTAATTTTCAAACTGGCACAAGATAGAACAAAAAACTTTTCTATTGTTAGTTTATAACCTCCGTAGTGCACAATAGTGCTCTAGCTGTAAATTTAAATCACAAGCTGTAAATATAAATAACAATTAGCTTGATTAAATAACCATTATAATTATCAGGACATAATAGCACCAACCCATTACTGCACTCAGCTTTGCATAGAGCGCAATTGCATCTACACACCATTGCTAAACTTAACCTTAGTGGGAGCTCCCCACTGCCTCCCAGTTACACTTCTTCAGCCACAAATGGAGATGCTACTGGGATGTGTAAAATGCTGTATTGCCTGTATATGTTTATACTAGGCTATGAAGCACACACAGAGAAATGGATTTATATTCAGCTCTGCATCACCCACACAGTTGGACAGGCTTACTCTAATTGTATGAAAATATGGTTCAAAATATTTTTCTCATTGGGGTCAATTCAATTCAATGCAAATTGAATAGTGACAGGAGGGAGCTCCCGGAGCAATTAAATTCAGCGCAATGCTACGTTGCACTGAATTGAATGCCAGTTCTCCCGGACTAAACAGTGTTTTTTGTAAAAGTGTGTGGGGGGGCTGCCTATTTTGTCAGTAGCGGGCCCCACAATTTCTGGTGGCAGTCCTGGACTCATTACATGCAAAGCGAGATATTTCAAGCCTTTATTTGTTATAATTTTGATGATTGTGGCTTACATCTTAAGAAAACCCCAAATCCTAAATCTCAAAAAATTAGAATATTACATAAAATCAATAAAAAAAGGCTTTTAAATACAGAAATGTTGGCCCTCTGAAAACTAAAATCATGCATATGTACTCAGTACTTAGTTTGAGCCCCTTTTGCATGAATTACTGCCTCAATGTGGCGTGGCATGGATTCTATCAACCTGTGGCACTGCTGAGGTGTTATGGAAGACCAGGATGCTTCACTAGCAGCCTTCAGCTCTTCTGCATTGTTCAGTCTCATGTCTCTCATCTTTCTTTTGGCAATACCCCGTAGATTCTCTGTGGGGTTCAGGTCAGGCGAGTTTGCTGGCTAATCCAGCACAGTAATCCCATGGTCATTGAACCAGGTTTTGGTACTTTTGGGAGTGTGGGCAGGTGCCATGTCCTGCTGGAAAATGTAGTCAGTATCTCCATAAAGCTTCTCTGCTGAAGGAAGCATGAAGTGCTCTAAAATGGCCTGGTAGATGGCTGCGTTGACTCTGTACTTAATAAAGCACAGTGGACCAACACCAGCAGATGACATTGCTCCATAAATCAACACAGACTGTGGAAACTTCACACTGGACTTCAACATATTGGATTGTGTGCTTCTCCATTCTTCTTCCATACTCTGGGACCCTGATTTTTAACTGAGATGCTAAATTTTATCTCATCAGAAAAGAGGACTTTGGACCACTGAGCAACAGACCAGTTCTTATTTTCTTTAGCCCAGGTAAGACGCTATTGATGTTTGTTGTTCAGGAGCACTTTGACAAGAGGAATACAACATTTGATGCCTATGTCCAGGATCTGTAGATGTGTGGTGGCTCTTGATGCACTAACTCCAGCCTCAGTCCAGTCCTTGTGAAGCTCTCCAACACTTTTGAATGGCCTTTTCCTGACAATCCTCTCCAGGCTGGGGTCAACCCTGCTGCTTGTGCACCTTGTTCTTCCACACTTTTCCCTTCCACTTAACTTTCTGTTAATGTGCTTTGATACAGCACTTTGAGAACATCAAACTTCTCTTGCAATTTCCTTTTGAGGCTTTCCCTCCTTGTGGATGGTGAAAATGATGGTTTTCTACACAACTGTCAGGTCAGCAGTCTTCCCCATGATTGTGAATTGTACTGAACCAGACTGAGAGACCATTTAAAGACACTTTGAGCCTACAGTATTGAACCTTTTCACAATAATCTAATTTTCTGAGATTTAGGATTTGGGGTTTTCTTAAACTGTAAAACACAATCATCAAAATTATAACAAATACAGGCTTGAAATATCTCACTTTGTAATGAGTCTATATAATATATTAGTTTCACCTTTTAAGTAGAGTTACTGAAATAAATGAACTTTTGCACGATATTCTAATTTCCTGCGTTTTACCTGTATACAACTATATGCTCACAAAGAGAAATATAACATATAACCATTACAACACTCCCCTTAACCTCCCAAAAAAACCATAATGCAACAATGGAGCCTTTATGGCTATACTAAACATAAATTTTCCTTATTTTTTTATGAACATACACTATAGTGGTATTTGTCATGGCATATGGAAGAAGTAATTTTTTGGTCCAGCAGCTGCACTTCTTGCTCCTCTTTTTTTTATTTATAGTTTGTAGTTTTGTCACCATAGCAGCAACAATACAAGCACAGCTTCTCTTTTCCTCAAGCTTATGATGGATGGGGATTATAATGAAACAAATGAACGTGTTCTCACCACAGCACTATGTGATTTGTCTCTTTGTCCAGCTTCTGTAATCATGCCCTAATCCTTCCCATTATGCTAATTTTGTTTACATCTGACGTGACTGTAGCAAGAATCGGGAGAGTCTGGAGTGTAGTACTATCATTTTATTGTGATAGTTTGGAAGCGAGGATATGGAACATTGCAAGTAGAATTGTGTAGGTGGGAATGTGCATATCGACTGTAGTTTGGGGACGTTCGATCGAGCGCATGAATGAAAAGCTAGATTATATAGGTATGTACCCAGTTTAAGAGAGCTCTTTTTATAAGTTACATTATCTTATTTTAAATCACACATTTCTTAGCAGTCATAAACAGGACTTTCAATCACATCCTCCTTTATTCATTGCACACATTTAAAATTACTTACTCATGGAGCTATTTGCACCTGTATTTCCCATACAGGAGCAAATAGCTCCATGAGTATTTTGAAATGTGTGCCTTAAGAAAAGGAGTGTGTGTGTGTGTGTGTGTGTGTGTGTGTGTGTGCGTGTGTGTGTGACTGAAGGTGCTTAGGGGTGTGAGGAGGTGAAGGGGGTGGCCAGGTGATCCCGCAGATTAAAGAGGAGAAAGTTTCAAGTGACATTGATTAAAACAGGTAATTGATAGGTGCTGCAAAACAGCACCCCCTACCTTACAGTGCACTGTGCGGTGGCACATGTTGCACCAACCTTGCACTGACCTTTGGACTCCTGAAATTGCTGAGCTTCTCTTGTTATAGAACGCTGCCTTTTTCTCTTTGAATCCTTGGTTTTGTCTGTCTCCATACATTTTCCTGCACATCTTATTTACAGCCATTGCTGCGGAGACCGAAGCAGGCGACCAATCTCCGGTCCCGGCAGTGCTGCACACTATCAGCAATGTGGCGGTGCGGGATCTGAAGGGATCCCAGCACTGGCCGCAGCTGCTGCAGGACTTGGTGGAGGGTTTGGTGGCGGGGAACTACGCGGCAATACAGGTAACTTTACCTGTGCAGAGTTCGGTAGAGGGGCGGTGTGCTTGGAAGCATTGGGCGCAGCTTCCAGTTTAAAATATGGTGCCATAGCTCCATTTTTTTTATTCAAGATGGCTGTGGTGAGCCCTCTTGAGCTGGATAATATTAGCCAGTGCAAGGCAGCAGCTGTCAGTCCGACGGCGGAGGGTGAAGAGCTCCTGAAGAAAGAAGAAAGGTGAATCCCTGGATATGCGGCGGCCATAGAATAGAGCTTAAATGCCGCAGCCCTCCAGGTGAAGATGCAGAGGAAGTCCTGGGGGAGGCGGTGACCATGCAAAAGAGCTTAAAGGCCACCGCCCCCCAGAAGAAGGTGCTGCGTAATAAAATCTGGAAACATTTGGTGTAATTTTTTTATATTAATATTTCTTTTAAAGGGGTCTATAGGTAACAGTGGGCCCTAAATGTCCTGCATGCTGGTACTTGTGGTTCCCCAAGTACCAGCATACAGAGGAGGCTTGCTGGAACCTGTAGCTCTCCTGTAAAAGACAATATTGTATTATTTTGACTATCAACTCGGCACCTACAGCCCAAGGGTGCCAGAGATATCCCAGGCTTCAGCCCTGGCCTTGGGTTCCCTGGAGATGGGGGACCCTTTATGGGGGGTCACCACTTCCCCAGGAATCACTGTCCTAGGCTGATTAGCTAGGGGGGATGGCTGCTTTGGCCATGGGACACCATGAAATGTATCCCCTGGCTGTGGCTTTACCCCCCTGCAAGTGGAGTCTGGTGCTGGTTCTGAAAATATGGGGGACGTCTATTCATATTGTTCCCCATATGTTTAGAACCAGGGCCAGCTCCAAGAACCCAATGCTGGTTCATTAAATACGGGTAACATCTACAGTACATGTTTTGTACCCTGTATTTTTTGCACCAGTGCTGGCTGGTGCTGGCTGGTTATGCCTTTTGGGGGGGACCCATGTGTTTTTTTTTAACCAATTTTGGCCCGGTACCTGAATTGGTTGAATTTTTTTTGAGATATCATGAGGGATGGCTAATTTTGTCCCAATTAAGAAAAATCTGGTGGCAAATATTTTTTCGGTGTAACAATTTCTGAGAAACAGACTGGGCAGTTTGCTACCCAACAGGTCAACAGATTAAGTGGTTTTGGATAAAAAACTACTTTTTCAAGAAAACATGAATTTATTCAAATAAACCCCTAAAAATAACAAAAATATAGATTAATAACGAGTTTAATACTCAGTATTAATCTACATTGTTGTTATTATTAGGGGTTAGCAGTATATTAGCAGTCAGGGGCGTAGCTAAGACATATCGGGCACCATAGCAAATTTTTCTCACACACACCCCTTCCCGCTCACAGCCCTGCTGCATCAGCTCACCGCAAAGCCGCCCCACCGCCACTGCCGGACACTGTGCAGGAGGGCACTAACCTCCTGTACCCCGCGGCTTCTCCTCTATCAGCAGTGTGCTGCTGCAGGCACATCTGCTGTCAATGTCCCGGCCGGCTGGCTCCATGTTTCTCCATCCTCATTGATGCTGGGAGGAGCCAGACTAAGCAATGCCATGGCTCCTCCCAGCATCAGTGAGAACGGGGAGACAGAGCCATCAATAACACTGACAGCATATGTGCCTGCAGCAGCAGCAGCAGCAGAACAATACTGATAGAGGAGAAGCCACGGGGCACAGGTCTTTAGTAAGTGTGTTGCTAGCAAGTAGGCATATTATCCAGGTGCAGGGGGAGTGGGGGGCCAGGACCTGAACGTGGCCAGGGCACCGTAGCACCCGCACACCCTGCACCTATGATACCTACCCCTATGTTAGCAGTATTAATCAGTAGTAAATGTAAGGTAAATGCTCATTTATGGGCTGCATATTTTTTCAAAACATTTTGGATGCAAACTCACATTGCACTTTTTGCAAATAAATAGGTCTTGCTATGGCAAACTTTGCAACATTTATACTTCTCTGAAATTTTACATATAAAAATGTTGAACACTTGTACTTGGCCTTTCACCTTTTTAAACCTCCCTATCAACCGGTTGATCTGTCAATAAAAGCGCATGACTGATTTCATCTCTGAATTCCAGCTGTGATAAAGGATGTTTTTTTTATATTTTTGCTACCAAAACATTCCAAGCATTTACCATTATGTTTGAAAGCGTATTGGGGAAAAGTGGCCACTACCACTTCTTTGATTAAATACTAGAGATGTGCGCCGGACACTTTTCAGGTTTCATGTTTTGGATCTGGATTGGTTTTGCCAAAACCAACCTTTCGGGTTTTGGTTTTGGATCTGGATTTAAAAAAAACCCCCATAAAAACAGCTAAAAAACAGGATTTGGGGATATTTTTGATGCTACAGTATTATTAACCTAAATAACATTCATTTTCACTCATTTCCAGTCTATTATGAACACCTCACACCTCACAATATTGTTTTTAGGCCAAAAGGTTGCCCCGAGGTAGCTGGATGACTAAGTTAAGCAACACAAGTGGGCGGCACAAACACATGGCCCATCTAGGAGTGGCACTGTAGTGACAGACAGGATGGCAGTTTTAAAAACTAGGCCCCAAAGAGCGCACAATGCAAAGAAAAAAAAGAGGTGCAAGATGGAATTGTCCTTATGTTGTTTAAACAGCACATGCACAGTTTAATAAACCCATCATTTTAGCGATAGGTGGTCCCCCTGGAAAAAGCTCGCCGAATCATAGCTAGCTACAAATATACCACCTCCATATTTGATGACTTTTCACATAATGAGAAGAGGCAAGAGGAAGAGGACAGTGTAAAGAAGGTGATTAAAAATTAGAGAAACACACACAATCAGGAACAGCACACAGCTTTCCCCTCCACTCCTATATTGGTGTGGAACAGAAAGGACTTTAACCAAGCAAATATATAAATACCACATTTCTGGACAAATTGAAAGGCTTGGGACTAAAGCCTCTGATTTTGTACCACCTTCTCCATTTTCAGGGATTAAGATAATCTTGGATTTTATGCAGGGATGCAAATAAACTGGTGCATACCACAGGATCAAGATTCAATATTTTCCCCTCCATGGAGTTTGGAGACTTATTTTGTGAAAATCCTGTGGGTTTCTTTTTTTTCTTTTTTATTGCATTTTTATTTACATATTTTGTGGCAGATGCCTAATTTTCATTTTTCACAGCTCCCAGTTACACGCATGTGAGCATACATGTCTGTCCCAGTTGCATGCATGTGAGCATACCTGTGTGTCTTGTTTATTTTATTCATGTTATTTTTAAATAAAGCAGCCCCTTAGATGTTTTTGCAGCTTCTCATGATCCCCCACAGCAGCCCCGGATGGGGCAAGTTGAATTTGGGTGGGTTCAGTACAGTACTAACCAGACTGTGCAGTGAATTTTTTGTTATTCTGACCCTGCCTAGTGGAGCTTACCACTCTAGTTGAAACTCATTTCATATTACAAGTAGGACTGTGTGAGGAAGCAATGCTAACCACTGTGCCAACAGCATGCCTCAGCCTGGCAAGCCAGCCATCTTCCTGGTTGTAAGCCACCATGAGACTCCATACTAGGCCCTTATTCAGTAACTGTTTGTGCCTCACAGGAGCTCCTGGCCCATCTAGTGCTGCAGTGCAATGGAGAGCTGATGCAATGCAAGATCACTGAAATTCTGTTCTCCTAACACCGCAAGGTTTTGTGATAACCCTACGCAGCCCTTACATTGTACAATTATTAAGGAGAAAACATTTACAGAATAAAGGAAAATAACCCAGTACAACAAATGTACATCTTGTAAATAATCCCAGAATGTGGAACATTAATAATAAATCAAAATTAAGGTTGAATAATTGGAGCCATTCATTTGAGTCCCTAACATGAAATAATTGAGAAGAACCTGTCTCTAATGCTGGGTACACACTATATAAGATACAGTATACCTACTATAGATTAGCGGGTTCAGACAGGGCACCCCTGGAATTATATGGCAGACATATAGTCATAGGTGTGTTTGGAAAATCTAATTTTCTCTGGCAGATACAACATGTGCAGAGAGAGTTAGATTTGGGTGGGGTGTGTTCAAACTGAAATCTAAATTGCAGTGTAAAAATAAAGCAGCCAGTATTTACACTGCATAGAAACAAAATAACCCACCCAAATCTAACTCTCTCTGCAAATGTTATATCTGCCACACCTGCAGTGCACATGGTTTTGCCCAACTGATAAAAAATTTGCAGCAGTGATCAGGTCTGAATCAGGCCCTTTATCAGAAAACACTTTGTTAAAATTGCAATTTCCATTTCCACCTTTGCGTCTATATGTTTTCACAAATCTGGTTGTGATGTTGAAGCTTGTTTCATATTCTGCTCTAGGCTTTAATTTAATCCTAGAATCTAGTATAGCAAAAGCCCTGAATTTATACAGCAGATAGGCAGCACCCTTATAATTATACAGCATAAGCAGCACCCCCAGAGAATTACACAGCACAGCAGACAGGCAACAGCACCCCTGGACTTAAATGGCAGTGGGGCAGCACCACTGAACTGATAGAGCATTGGGGCAGCACCACATATAGGGCAGCACCCCTGGAATGATTTGGCAGACAAAGAAAATTTGTGCAAGATGAAATTGTTCTTGGGCCTGCCCACCCACCCTTATGTTGTATAAACAGTAAATGCACACTTTAACAAACCAATCATTTCAGCGACAGAGTCTGCCACACGACTGTGGCTGAAATGATTGGTTTGTTTGGGCCCCCACCAATAAAATAAGCAATTAATCTCTCCTTGCACAAACTGGCTCTACAGAGTCAATATGTTGTCCTCATCTTTCGATTCCTCATCCCCTTCAGTGTTTACATCCTCACCCTCACAGAGAAATAATTCAACACCGAAGAGGTGGATTTTTTTGGTATTTTGCCCAGGCATGACAATGGGCTTTTTCATCACATGGACAACAACTGTCTCCACTGGTGCCTTATTCAAACAAACCATATCACCATCAGAATCCTCATCGCCAACTTCCTCCTTAGCACCAGCTAAACTAATATCCTCCTCATCCTGGTGTACTTCTGCAGTGACATCCTCAATCTCAATATCAGCAACTGGACTGGCGGTGCTCCTCCAAGCACTTGCAGGGGGCTTGAAAATGGTGGTAGGAGCCTCCTCTTCACATACAGTCTTGGGAAGGTCAAGCCTAGAGATCGCAACAACGGACACACTTGGACTCTCCTTGGGGATTTGTGATATGTCTGAACACACAGTTGTTTTTTCCTGTGCTTTAACAAGCTTTATTTGTAATTTTTTTGAGATGGAGGAGGGTTCCAGCTTCATGAGAAGCTGAACCACCAGTCATGTACATAGGCCAAGGCCTTAGCCTTTCCTTGCCTCTACATGTTGTGAATGGCATATTGCCAATTTTACATTTCTTATTAGATAATCTCTTTTTTATTATTTATTTTTGCTTCTTGGATTTTACATGCCCTCTATGACATTGGGCATCAGCCTTAGCAGATGACATTGATGGAATTGCATCGTCAATGTCATGACTGTATGGCAACAGCAGCTTCAGCACTAGTACTAGGAACTGGAAGTAGTTCCTTATCTTTCAATATTTTTTCCACCAAATTTTTGTTCTCCATTTCACCGGACAACATTCCATTATTTTTACATCACACAGAACAGTGCCCCTTTATTTTCACAGCACCCCATTTTTACAGCATATAAGACAGGGCCAGTGTACATTTATTTTCACAGCACCCCTTTAATTTTACAGCAAACAAGACAGGGCCAGTGTACATTTATTTTCCCAGCACGACTGTATTTTTACAGCATACAGGACTGGGCCAATGTACCTTTATTTTAACAACAGCACCCCTCTATTTTTACAGCATACAGGACAGGGCCAGTGTACAATATTTTCACAGCACCCCTGTATTTTTAAAGCATACAGGACAGGGCCAGTGTACATTTATTTTACAGCATACAAACCAGGGCTAGTGTACATTAATTTACACAGCACCCGTGTAAATAAGACAGGGCCAGTGTACCTTTACAATACCCCTGTATTTTTTGCAGCATACAGGAACGTGCCCGTGTACAGCACAGTGACAGGACAGCAAAACCCATGTACAGCTGCAGCACACCTAACAGCACAGGACTCCACAGCGACAGGACAGTACCTTTAAAAGCACAGGACACCACACTGACAGGACAGCACCCCTAACAGCACACAGAACAGAACCCTTAAAGAGCACACTGACCCCACCCAATGCCACCACCCACAGAGAGACAGCGGTCTGTCTCCCTCACTCTCCAAGTCTGGAGTGAAAGTGGCTGTGACCCCCGGCTCTTTATGTGGAATCCAAAACCTGCGAGAGTCCGACAGTGGGATGATGACGTTTTGCCTCGTTCTGGGATCCGAGTCTAGCCGAAAGTCCCAAGCCGGACTCGCTTCCTGTCTCTGATCGTGACGTTTGGGGGGATCCGGATCTCTGAGATCTGAACCTGCTCATCTTTAGTGAATACCAATTCAGTAATTGCCTAAAGCATTATTGTGAAGGTCAACGCCTCCCATGTTGGTATTATAACCCTTGATCAGCAATGGAACATTGATGTTGACATTCTTTTTTGCACACGATCATAACATCTGGCTATGGCTAGTGGTTCATCTGGTATGGCTAGTGGTTCGACAGTTGAATGATTTGTCAACACCATAACATTTGCATTCATCTAATCAAAACTAATTCCTTTACATTGTCGTACAGTGCAGTGTAATCTCTTTTCTTCATTTTCTCAGGTAACTGAGCACTACCATCTCGATTTGCATGAGCAGTACTTACAATAATAAATATAAATGTAATTTCATTAGCTGTGTTTTTGCAATTGATGGTATATTTATAATTTTATTAACTGTGCTATATTTTACCTATAGCGAAGAAACCTTTTACAGTCAGAATACACATTAGATGATAAGATGTGAAGAACTTATTGAAATAAACATGGTGACATGATAGCAATTCTAAATTTTGAAGCAAATTGAGAACAACATCAGCTCCAAGCCCAACGGTTTTGTCATGCTGTGTAGAAGCACCTCCTTAGAATAAGGTTTGGTACATGTAATTATTTGCAGAACACAGACACCAGGCTTTGAATCAGAATCTGATTGGCTTCCTGTGAATGAACATTTTACATGAGTGACGAGTGAAATAGGGGATCATTTGCTCATCGATAAAGAAATTGAGAGATAATACACCAAATTGTATTAACTGCTCATTTCCTGCATAAATGAATGGTCCAATCTAATATATATATATATATATATATATATAATTATATAAATATGCAGTAACTCGATTTTATTTTGTTTATTTAGTCAATATAATCCCATATGTACATTTCAGCTACGTTTTTCCCCATTGCACCCCCTCTCCATGTCTCTACCTCCCCATTACCTTTATCCTGTGTAGCAGACTGTGTGGCTGGGGCAGGATCCTGCTGTAGCTCTGTACTCTCTGGCTTTCTCCTGTACTCAACTGTTCAGCCACAGACAGACAGTGAAAGTAATCAAACTTCCTGGTATCAAATATCAGTATCTAACAAAAAAGCTCAAAAATGACTAAATCTATTTGCCCACTGGGAAGAAAACTACCCACTGATTTTTACAAGCAGATAACACAGGTGTGGCACACGTGAGGTGAAAAATTATTACATATGTGGTGACTCCTATCCATGGACATTATGACACAGGAATACTTTAATTTTTTTTTCTGTTTTAAAAATGTTTAACTTTTTATATCACAATGTAATTTTTTTGTAGTGTTACTGTTAGCTTCAAATACAGTTGCTAAAATGGGGATGGAGGGTTGAAAAAACAATATGTGTTGGCTAACATTATGGTATATATATATATATATATATATATATATATATATATATATATACACACATTTCATTTTGCAGCATTCATTATTCTAGGACATTTTTTTCAAGTGCTGGGTAGAAAACTACCCACCCAGGCCAAAATGGGTTAAAGGATCTTTAAAATGTTCTCCCCATCCCCCTTGATGATTATAATTAATTACATTCCTCATTAATATATCCCCCATCTCCCACAGTCAAATTAATTGTGTTCAACAGAATTGGTCATAGATTGGTCTGCTGAAAAAATGGCTATTGGGCCCTACACATTTGTTAATCCGCCGCCGAGCTGCCTGAAGGCGGATTCGGCCAACAGGCGAACCAGTGGCGGGGGTGGGGACAGTGACGGGGGTAGTGAAGTTTCTTCACTCCCCCCATCACCCAGCTCCATAGCAGTGCAGGCAAATATGGACAATCTCGTCCATATTGGCCTGCATGCACAAGAGACGGGGCACCAGTGATGAATGAGCGCGGGGCCACGCATCGTTCATCGTTGGTGCCTTCACACTGAAAGATATGAACAGTATCTTGTTTATTAATGAACGAGATCATTCATGTCTTTCAGTATTCTCGACCAGTGTGTAGGGCCCATAAGTGAGTAGAGAGGATTGGATGTAGAATCTGTGAACAGGTCTGCAGAAGGATTGTATAAACAATCTGGTCTGTGGTCTGATCTGCCGGGGATTGGACAAGTGTGTATATAGCGTAAGAAATATCTATCATCCATCCATCTATCCATCCATCCATCCATCCATCCATGTGCAAAACAAGGAGCTCTTATAGCCTTAAATACTGATATGAAAAGTGCTATTAAAGAGCACCTGTATTAATCCTACTTTGAAGAAAACTTGAAACCTCTAAAATATATCACATTTAATCTACTGTAGTAAAGAGAAAAATTCCACTAATGCATGTTATTACCTGAAATTGAAGGGATCAGAAGTCTGCCATTTTTTTATTGTTTTTCAGTGTTTGAAGTTTTCTAATGTTTTCTAATGTTTCTGTATAATTAGTGGTATCTGATTATGTTTTATGCATGGTGATATTACAATACAGAGAAGGGTGGAGAACTGTTAGAGTGGGATTAATACAGTGCTAAATATTGAGTCTTTGCTGTAATAATCTCCTCAGAGCCACTTTTACATCAGAGTTCTGCAGACTGTATATGATAGGATTTAACATGGGTGTGACTGTTGTATAGAATGCGGTGATCACAAAATCCACAACATCAGAGTACACTGGTAACAGATAAACTATTACAGCTGATGCATAGTACATAGTGATTATCATTAGGTGGGATGAGCAGGTGGAGAAGGCTTTTCTTCTTCCATCACTGGACTTAATACGCAAGACAATGGAGAAAATGTTTATGTATGACACCAAAGTACATAAAAATGGACACAGTCCATATAACAATAATTCTACAATAATTATATACAGCAGCCCTGTGCCTGTGCAGGTGATCATAGTAAGAGATTTGATATCACAGAAGAACTGGTGGATTATATTAGACTGACAGGAGGTCACATTTATTACTGAGATTATTAATAGTAATGAATTAGAATATGCAGTCACCCATAATCCTATAATTATCAGGTTGCAGTTTCCCCTGCTCATAATGCGATGATAGTGTAAAGGGAGACATATAGCCACATACCGGTCATACGCCATAATGAATAACAGAATATCCTCTGCCGAGCCCACTGCAATGTATAAGTAAAACTGTGTGAAGCATTGTGCAAAAGATACAATGTTATTTCCTGATAGTAACACAACCAGAAACTTAGGGATGGTGACCATTGTGTATAATATGTCAATAACTGACAGATTGCAGATAAATAGAAACATTGGTTTATGTAACTGTGGTTCCAGGGATATGACTGTGATTATAGAAGAATTCACCAGCACTCCGGCAAAATATATTAAGAAAAATAGGTAAGAAATTAGCACCTTGCATCCCGTCTTATCACAAAATGTCAGAATGCGGAAATATTCAACAGATGTCTGATTCTTTATTCTCATATTCTTTATAGTCTAGAAAAAAAGATGTTTGAGGTTTGCCCTTATTTGCACCCTGCTAACTCTCTCAATCCCTCTCCCACGAAGGGGTTTATTTACTAAAAGACAATTTGGGTCAATGTTGATTGATTTTTGGTTGATGTTGGGTACATTTTTGATCGATTATGTGTTTCAGGTGATTTCACTAACAGATGATTTAAAAAAAAAATGTAAGCGATGTCAAAAATCATCTGTTAGAAAATGTGTGATTTAAACCCTGAAACACAAAAATAGACAAAATCCTTCAGCATCGACCCAAATCAACTTTTAGCAAATATACCACCATATCTCAAGTTTATAAAGTTTTGATTTATTTCTAAAATTCTTGCACATGTTTACATATTTATGAACATTATCAGTCATTATTTTAGACCGTATTTTTTTTAAATCCTCTGTAAATCAGACTTATTTTAGGCTTGCAGTGGGATTTTTTACAAATACTTTGACAATAAAAGAACTCTTTAAAAGTTATTTTTATATATCAGACACTGTGAAGTTGCATTACAGTATATTATTTCATTTACGGTAAATTAAGTTGGAATCACAGTTTGTACAGTATATTTCCACTGGTTGCTACAACAGTTGTTACAGTAGCCAGTTCTCACTTAACTTTACTGTACAGTACAGTACAGTACGTCATGCTTTATACTGTCATGTCACCAAGCTCATGAAACATTCTGTAAGCTGAGAATGGGTTCGGTATGATTTGTCAACTGTCAAAATGTCAATATTTATACAGTCAAAACTATTATGTCGACAGGTACTGCAAGTCAGCAGAGTAAATGCCAACATGTTCATTGGGGTAGATTCAAATGTTTGAAAAGACAGTTGGGAGTCTGTTTTTTCCTATCTAATAGACAGGGAAAAAAGAGACACCCAACCGACTTTTCAAACATTTGAATCTCCCCCACTATGTCAACACCTATTTTCAGCATTGTCTCTAACCTTAACCCTAACTTTAACATTTTATTTGTCTAGATTAAAGTGTCTGAAACAGCAAAACTTTTCTTTGTCAGTTTAACATATTAGTTTTAGAGATGAGCGGGTTCGGTTTCTCTGAATCCGAACCCGCCAGAACTTCATGTTTTTTTTCACGGGTCCGAGCGACTCGGATCTTCCCGCCTTGCTCGGTTAACCCGAGCGCGCCCGAACGTCATCATGACGCTGTCGGATTCTCGCGAGGCTCGGATTCTATCGCGAGACTCGGATTCTATATAAGGAGCCGCGCGTCGCCGCCATTTTCACACGTGCATTGAGATTGATAGGGAGAGGACGTGGCTGGCGTCCTCTCCGTTTAGACACTTGATTTACTAATTTTGGGGAGCATTAGGAGTACTCAGTAGTGTACAGTGCAGAGTTTTGCTGATAGTGACCAGTGACCACCACTTTTATTTATAATCCGTTCTCTGCCTGAAAAAAGCGATACACAGCACACAGTGACTCAGTCACATACATACCATATCTGTGTGCACTGCTCAGGCTCAGGCCAGTGTGCTGCATCATCTATATATATTATATATCTGTCTGACTGCTCAGCTCACACAGCTTATAATTGTGGGGGAGACTGGGGAGCACTACTGCAGTGCCAGTTATAGGTTATAGCAGGAGCCAGGAGTACATAATATTATATTAAAATTAAACAGTGCACACTTTTGCTGCAGGAGTGCCACTGCCAGTGTGACTAGTGACCAGTGACCTGACCACCAGTATATAATATTAGTAGTATACTATCTCTTTATCAACCAGTCTATATTAGCAGCAGACACAGTACAGTGCGGTAGTTCACGGCTGTGGCTACCTCTGTGTCGGCACTCGGCAGCCCGTCCATAATTGTATATACCACCTAACCGTGGTTTTTTTTTCTTTCTTTATACATACATACTAGTTACGAGTATACTATCTCTTTATCAACCAGTCTATATATTAGCAGCAGACACAGTACAGTGCGGTAGTTTACGGCTGTGGCTACCTCTGTGTCGGCACTCGGCAGCCCGTCCATAATTGTATATACCACCTAACCGTGGTTTTTTTTTCTTTCTTTATACATACATACTAGTTACGAGTATACTATCTCTTTATCAACCAGTCTATATATTAGCAGCAGACACAGTACAGTGCGGTAGTTCACGGCTGTGGCTACCTCTGTGTCGGCACTCGGCAGCCCGTCCATAATTGTATATACCACCTAACCGTGGTTTTTTTTTCTTTCTTTATACATACATACTAGTTACGAGTATACTATCTCTTTATCAACCAGTCTATATATTAGCAGCAGACACAGTACAGTGCGGTAGTTCACGGCTGTGGCTACCTCTGTGTCGGCACTCGGCAGCCCGTCCATAATTGTATATACCACCTAACCGTGGTTTTTTTTTCTTTCTTTATACATACATACTAGTTACGAGTATACTATCTCTTTATCAACCAGTCTATATATTAGCAGCAGACACAGTACAGTGCGGTAGTTCACGGCTGTGGCTACCTCTGTGTCGGCACTCGGCAGCCCGTCCATAATTGTATATACCACCTAACCGTGGTTTTTTTTTCTTTCTTTATACATACATACTAGTTACGAGTATACTATCTCTTTATCAACCAGTCTATATATTAGCAGCAGACACAGTACAGTGCGGTAGTTCACGGCTGTGGCTACCTCTGTGTCGGCACTCGGCAGCCCGTCCATAATTGTATATACCACCTAACCGTGGTTTTTTTTTCTTTCTTTATACATACATACTAGTTACGAGTATACTATCTCTTTATCAACCAGTCTATATATTAGCAGCAGACACAGTACAGTGCGGTAGTTCACGGCTGTGGCTACCTCTGTGTCGGCACTCGGCAGCCCGTCCATAATTGTATGTACCACCTAACCGTGTTTTTTTTTTCTTTCTTTATACATACATACTAGTTACGAGTATACTATCTCTTTATCAACCAGTCTATATATTAGCAGCAGACACAGTACAGTGCGGTAGTTCACGGCTGTGGCTACCTCTGTGTCGGCACTCGGCAGCCAGTCCATAATTGTATATACCACCTAACCGTGGTTTTTTTTTCTTTCTTTATACATACATACTAGTTACGAGTATACTATCTCTTTATCAACCAGTCTATATATTAGCAGCAGACACAGTACAGTGCGGTAGTTCACGGCTGTGGCTACCTCTGTGTCGGCACTCGGCAGCCCGTCCATAATTGTATACTAGTATCCAATCCATCCATCTCCATTGTTTACCTGAGGTGCCTTTTAGTTGTGCCTATTAAAATATGGAGAACAAAAATGTTGAGGTTCCAAAATTAGGGAAAGATCAAGATCCACTTCCACCTCGTGCTGAAGCTGCTGCCACTAGTCATGGCCGAGACGATGAAATGCCAGCAACGTATTCTGCCAAGGCCGATGCCCAATGGCATAGTACAGAGCATGTCAAAACCAAAACACCAAATATCAGTAAAAAAAGGACTCCAAAACCTAAAATAAAATTGTCGGAGGAGAAGCGTAAACTTGCCAATATGCCATTTACCACACGGAGTGGCAAGGAACGGCTGAGGCCCTGGCCTATGTTCATGGCTAGTGGTTCAGCTTCACATGAGGATGGAAGCACTCAGCCTCTCGCTAGAAAACTGAAAAGACTCAAGCTGGCAAAAGCACCGCAAAGAACTGTGCGTTCTTTGAAATCCCAAATCCACAAGGAGAGTCCAATTGTGTCGGTTGCGATGCCTGACCTTCCCAACACTGGACGTGAAGAGCATGCGCCTTCCACCATTTGCACGCCCCCTGCAAGTGCTGGAAGGAGCACCCGCAGTCCAGTTCCTGATAGTCAGATTGAAGATGTCAGTGTTGAAGTACACCAGGATGAGGAGGATATGGGTGTTGCTGGCGCTGGGGAGGAAATTGACCAGGAGGATTCTGATGGTGAGGTGGTTTGTTTAAGTCAGGCACCCGGGGAGACACCTGTTGTCCGTGGGAGGAATATGGCCGTTGACATGCCAGGTGAAAATACCAAAAAAATCAGCTCTTCGGTGTGGAGGTATTTCACCAGAAATGCGGACAACAGGTGTCAAGCCGTGTGTTCCCTTTGTCAAGCTGTAATAAGTAGGGGTAAGGACGTTAACCACCTCGGAACATCCTCCCTTATACGTCACCTGCAGCGCATTCATAATAAGTCAGTGACAAGTTCAAAAACTTTGGGTGACAGCGGAAGCAGTCCACTGACCAGTAAATCCCTTCCTCTTGTAACCAAGCTCACGCAAACCACCCCACCAACTCCCTCAGTGTCAATTTCCTCCTTCCCCAGGAATGCCAATAGTCCTGCAGGCCATGTCACTGGCAAGTCTGACGAGTCCTCTCCTGCCTGGGATTCCTCCGATGCATCCTTGCGTGTAACGCCTACTGCTGCTGGCGCTGCTGTTGTTGCCGCTGGGAGTCGATGGTCATCCCAGAGGGGAAGTCGTAAGCCCACTTGTACTACTTCCAGTAAGCAATTGACTGTTCAACAGTCCTTTGCGAGGAAGATGAAATATCACAGCAGTCATCCTACTGCAAAGCGGATAACTGAGTCCTTGACAACTATGTTGGTGTTAGACGTGCGTCCGGTATCCGCCGTTAGTTCACAGGGAACTAGACAATTTATTGAGGCAGTGTGCCCCCGTTACCAAATACCATCTAGGTTCCACTTCTCTAGGCAGGCGATACCGAGAATGTACACGGACGTCAGAAAAAGACTCACCAGTCTCCTAAAAAATGCAGTTGTACCCAATGTCCACTTAACCACGGACATGTGGACAAGTGGAGCAGGGCAGCGTCAGGACTATATGACTGTGACAGCCCACTGGGTAGATGTATGGACTCCCGCCGCAAGAACAGCAGCGGCGGCACCAGTAGCAGCATCTCGCAAACGCCAACTCTTTCCTAGGCAGGCTACGCTTTGTATCACCGCTTTCCAGAATACGCACACAGCTGAAAACCTCTTACGGCAACTGAGGAAGATCATCGCGGAATGGCTTACCCCAATTGGACTCTCCTGTGGATTTGTGGCATCGGACAACGCCAGCAATATTGTGTGTGCATTAAATATGGGCAAATTCCAGCACGTCCCATGTTTTGCACAAACCTTGAATTTGGTGGTGCAGAATTTTTTAAAAAACGACAGGGGCGTGCAAGAGATGCTGTCGGTGGCCAGAAAAATTGCGGGACACTTTCGGCGTACAGGCACCACGTACAGAAGACTGGAGCACCACCAAAAACTACTGAACCTGCCCTGCCATCATCTGAAGCAAGAAGTGGTAACGAGGTGGAATTCAACCCTCTATATGCTTCAGAGGTTGGAGGAGCAGCAAAAGGCCATTCAAGCCTATACAATTGAGCACGATATAGGAGATGGAATGCACCTGTCTCAAGTGCAGTGGAGAATGATTTCAACGTTGTGCAAGGTTCTGATGCCCTTTGAACTTGCCACACGTGAAGTCAGTTCAGACACTGCCAGCCTGAGTCAGGTCATTCCCCTCATCAGGCTTTTGCAGAAGAAGCTGGAGGCATTGAAGAAGGAACTAAAAGGGAGCGATTCCGCTAGGCATGTGGGACTTGTGGATGCAGCCCTTAATTCGCTTAACAAGGATTCACGGGTGGTCAATCTGTTGAAATCAGAGCACTACATTTTGGCCACCGTGCTCGATCCTAGATTTAAAGCCTACCTTGGATCTCTCTTTCCGGCAGACACAGGTCTGCTGGGGTTGAAAGACCTGCTGGTGACAAAATTGTCAAGTCAAGCGGAACGCGACCTGTCAACATCTCCTCCTTCACATTCTCCCGCAACTGGGGGTGCGAGGAAAAGGCTCAGAATTCCGAGCCCACCCGCTGGCGGTGATGCAGGGCAGTCTGGAGCGACTGCTGATGCTGACATCTGGTCCTGACTGAAGGACCTGACAACGATTACGGACATGTCGTCTACTGTCACTGCATATGATTCTCTCAACATTGATAGAATGGTGGAGGATTATATGAGTGACCGCATCCAAGTAGGCACGTCACACAGTCCGTACTTATACTGGCAGGAAAAAGAGGCAATTTGGAGGCCCTTGCACAAACTGGCTTTATTCTACCTAAGTTGTCCTCCCACAAGTGTGTACTCCGAAAGAGTGTTTAGTGCCGCCGCTCACCTTGTCAGCAATCGGCGTACGAGGTTACATCCAGAAAATGTGGAGAAGATGATGTTCATTAAAATGAATTATAATCAATTCCTCTGCGGAGACATTGACCAGCAGCAATTGCCTCCACAAAGTACACAGGGAGCTGAGATGGTGGATTCCAGTGGGGACGAATTGATAATCTGTGAGGAGGGGGATGTACACGGTGATATATCGGAGGGTGAAGATGAGGTGGACATCTTGCCTCTGTAGAGCCAGTTTGTGCAAGGAGAGATTAATTGCTTCTTTTTTGGGGGGGGTCCAAACCAACCCGTCATATCAGTCACAGTCGTGTGGCAGACCCTGTCACTGAAATGATGGGTTGGTTAAAGTGTGCATGTCCTGTTTTGTTTATACAACATAAGGGTGGGTGGGAGGGCCCAAGGACAATTCCATCTTGCACCTCTTTTTTCTTTTCTTTTTCTTTGCATCATGTGCTGATTGGGGAGGGTTTTTTGGAAGGGACATCCTGCGTGACACTGCAGTGCCACTCCTAGATGGGCCCGGTGTTTGTGTCGGCCACTAGGGTCGCTAATCTTACTCACACAGTCAGCTACCTCATTGCGCCTCTTTTTTTCTTTGCGTCATGTGCTGTTTGGGGAGGGTTTTTTGGAAGGGACATCCTGCGTGACACTGCAGTGCCACTCCTAGATGGGCCCGGTGTTTGTGTCGGCCACTAGGGTCGCTAATCTTACTCACACAGCTACCTCATTGCGCCTCTTTTTTTCTTTGCGTCATGTGCTGTTTGGGGAGGGTTTTTTGGAAGGGACATCCTGCGTGACACTGCAGTGCCACTCTTAGATGTGCCCGGTGTTTGTGTCGGCCACTAGGGTCGCTAATCTTACTCACACAGCTACCTCATTGCGCCTCTTTTTTTCTTTGCGTCATGTGCTGTTTGGGGAGGGTTTTTTGGAAGGGACATCCTGCGTGACACTGCAGTGCCACTCCTAGATGGGCCCGGTGTTTGTGTCGGCCACTAGGGTCGCTAATCTTGCTCACACAGCTACCTCATTGCGCCTCTTTTTTTCTTTGCGTCATGTGCTGTTTGGGGAGGGTTTTTTGGAAGGGACATCCTGCGTGACACTGCAGTGCCACTCCTAGATGGGCCCGGTGTTTGTGTCGGCCACTAGGGTCGCTAATCTTACTCACACAGTCAGCTACCTCATTGCGCCTCTTTTTTTCTTTGCGTCATGTGCTGTTTGGGGAGGGTTTTTTGGAAGGGCCATCCTGCGTGACACTGCAGTGCCACTCCTAGATGGGCCCGGTGTTTGTGTCGGCCACTAGGGTCGCTAATCTTACTCACACAGCTACCTCATTGCGCCTCTTTTTTTCTTTGCGTCATGTGCTGTTTGGGGAGGGTTTTTTGGAAGGGCCATCCTGCGTGACACTGCAGTGCCACTCCTAGATGGGCCCGGTGTTTGTGTCTGCCACTAGGGTCGCTAATCTTACTCACACAGCTACCTCATTGCGCCTCTTTTTTTCTTTGCGTCATGTGCTGTTTGGGGAGGGTTTTTTGGAAGGGACATCCTGCGTGACACTGCAGTGCCACTCCTAGATGGGCCCGGTGTTTGTGTCGGCCACTAGGGTCGCTTATCTTACTCACACAGCGACCTCGGTGCAAATTTTAGGACTAAAAATAATATTGTGAGGTGTGAGGTATTCAGAATAGACTGAAAATGAGTGTAAATTATGGTTTTTGAGGTTAATAATACTTTGGGATCAAAATGACCCCCAAATTCTATGATTTAAGCTGTTTTTTAGTGTTTTTGGAAAAAAACACCCGAATCCAAAACACACCCGAATCCGACAAAAATAATTCGGTGAGGTTTTGCCAAAACGCGTTCGAACCCAAAACACGGCCGCGGAACCGAACCCAAAACCAAAACACAAAACCCGAAAAATTTCAGGCGCTCATCTCTAATTAGTTTATGGTTTATTGACAGCATCTATGGTATTATTAGTACTTTTAGGGTTAAACAGATTATATTCTACAAAATTTTACAAAACGCAAGAAATTTTACATGATTGTGATGCTAATTTTAATAATAAATCACAATCAGTGCTATAAAACACACATGTATTGATTGATTTGCATACAGTAAAAAGCAATACTATTTTATAGAGATGAGCGGGTTCGGTTTCTTTGAATCCGAACCCGCACGAACTTCACTTTTTTTTTCACGGGTCCGAGCGACTCGGATCTTCCCGCCTTGCTCGGTTAACCCGAGCGCGCCCGAACGTCATCATGACGCTGTCGGATTCTCGCGAGACTCGGATTCTATATAAGGAGCCGCGCGTCGCCGCCATTTTCACACGTGCATTGAGATTGATAGGGAGAGGACGTGGCTGGCGTCCTCTCCATTTAGATTAGATTTAGAAGAGAGAGAGAGAGAGAGATTGCTGTGATACTGTAGATTAGAAGAGAGTGCAGAGTGCAGACAGAGTTTAGTGACTGACGACCACAGTGACCAGTGACCACCAGAGACAGTGCAGTTGTTTGTTTTATTTAATATATCCGTTCTCTGCCTGAAAAAAACGATACACAGTCACACAGTGACTCAGTCTGTGTGCACTGCTCAGCCCAGTGTGCTGCACATCAATGTATTGTATATAAAGCTTATAATTGTGGGGGAGACTGGGGAGCACTGCAGGTTGTTATAGCAGGAGCCAGGAGTACATGATAAATAATATTATATTAAAATTAAACAGTGCACACTTTTGCTGCAGGAGTGCCACTGCCAGTGTGACTAGTGGTGACCAGTGCCTGACCACCAGTATATTAGTAGTATTGTATACTATCTCTTTATCAACCAGTCTATATTAGCAGCAGACACAGTACAGTGCGGTAGTTCACGGCTGTGGCTACCTCTGTGTCGGCACTCGGCAGGCAGTCCGTCCATCCATAATTGTATTATATACCACCTAACCGTGGTTTTTTTTTTCTTTCTTTATACCGTCGTCATAGTCATACTAGTTGTTACGAGTATACTACTATCTCTTTATCAACCAGTGTACAGTGCGGTAGTTCACGGCTGTGGCTACCTCTGTGTCGGAACTCGGCAGGCAGTCCGTCCATCCATAATTGTATTATAATATATACCACCTAACCGTGGTTTTTTTTTCGTTCTTTATACCGTCGTCATACTAGTTGTTACAAGTATACTACTATCTCTTTATCAACCAGTGTACAGTGCGGTAGTTCACGGCTGTGGCTACCTCTGTGTCGGAACTCGGCAGGCAGTCCGTCCATCCATAATTGTATTATAATATATACCACCTAACCGTGGTTTTTTTTTCGTTCTTTATACCGTCGTCATACTAGTTGTTACGAGTATACTACTATCTCTTTATCAACCAGTGTACAGTGCGGTAGTTCACGGCTGTGGCTACCTCTGTGTCGGCACTCGGCAGGCAGTCCGTCCAACCATAATTGTATTATATACCACCTAACCGTGGTTTTTTTTTCATTCTTTATACCGTCGTCATACTAGTTGTTACGAGTATACTACTATCTCTTTATCAACCAGTGTACAGTGCGGTAGTTCACGGCTGTGGCTACCTCTGTGTCGGCACTCGGCAGCCCGTCCATAATTGTATATACCAGTGACCTAACCGTGGTTTTTTTTTCTTTCTTTATACATACATACTAGTTACGAGTATACTATCTCTTTATCAACCAGTCTGTATATTAGCAGCAGACACAGTACAGTGCGGTAGTTCACGGCTGTGGCTACCTCTGTGTCGGCACTCGGCAGCCCGTCCATAATTGTATATACCACCTAACCGTGGTTTTTTTTTCTTTCTTTATACATACATACTAGTTACGAGTATACTATCTCTTTATCAACCAGTCTATATATTAGCAGCAGACACAGTACAGTGCGGTAGTTCACGGCTGTGGCTACCTCTGTGTCGGCACTCCGCAGCCCGTCCATAATTGTATATACCAGTGACCTAACCGTGGTTTTTTTTTCTTTCTTTATACATACATACTAGTTACGAGTATACTATCTCTTTATCAACCAGTCTATATATTAGCAGCAGACACAGTACAGTGCGGTAGTTCACGGCTGTGGCTACCTCTGTGTCGGCACTCGGCAGCCCGTCCATAATTGTATATACCAGTGACCTAACCATGGTTTTTTTTTCTTTCTTTATACATACATACTAGTTACGAGTATACTATCTCTTTATCAACCAGTCTATATATTAGCAGCAGACACAGTACAGTGCGGTAGTTCACGGCTGTGGCTACCTCTGTGTCGGCACTCGGCAGCCCGTCCATAATTGTATATACCACCTAACCGTGGTTTTTTTTTCTTTCTTTATACATACATACTAGTTACGAGTATACTATCTCTTTATCAACCAGTCTATATATTAGCAGCAGACACAGTACAGTGCGGTAGTTCACGGCTGTGGCTACCTCTGTGTCAGCACTCGGCAGCCCGTCCATAATTGTATACTAGTATCCAATCCATCCATCTGCATTGTTTACCTGAGGTGCCTTTTAGTTGTGCCTATTAAAATATGGAGAACAAAAATGTTGAGGTTCCAAAATTAGGGAAAGATCAAGATCCACTTCCACCTCGTGCTGAAGCTGCTGCCACTAGTCATGGCCGAGACGATGAAATGCCAGCAACGTCGTCTGCCAAGGCCGATGCCCAATGGCATAGTACAGAGCATGTCAAAACCAAAACACCAAATATCAGTAAAAAAAGGACTCCAAAACCTAAAATAAAATTGTCGGAGGAGAAGCGTAAACTTGCCAATATGCCATTTACCACACGGAGTGGCAAGGAACGGCTGAGGCCCTGGCCTATGTTCATGGCTAGTGGTTCAGCTTCACATGAGGATGGAAGCACTCAGCCTCTCGCTAGAAAACTGAAAAGACTCAAGCTGGCAAAAGCACCGCAAAGAACTGTGCGTTCTTTGAAATCCCAAATCCACAAGGAGAGTCCAATTGTGTCGGTTGCGATGCCTGACCTTCCCAACACTGGACGTGAAGAGCATGCGCCTTCCACCATTTGCACGCCCCCTGCAAGTGCTGGAAGGAGCACCCGCAGTCCAGTTCCTGATAGTCAGATTGAAGATGTCAGTGTTGAAGTACACCAGGATGAGGAGGATATGGGTGTTGCTGGCGCTGGGGAGGAAATTGACCAGGAGGATTCTGATGGTGAGGTGGTTTGTTTAAGTCAGGCACCCGGGGAGACACCTGTTGTCCGTGGGAGGAATATGGCCGTTGACATGCCAGGTGAAAATACCAAAAAAATCAGCTCTTCGGTGTGGAGGTATTTCACCAGAAATGCGGACAACAGGTGTCAAGCCGTGTGTTCCCTTTGTCAAGCTGTAATAAGTAGGGGTAAGGACGTTAACCACCTCGGAACATCCTCCCTTATACGTCACCTGCAGCGCATTCATAATAAGTCAGTGACAAGTTCAAAAACTTTGGGTGACAGCGGAAGCAGTCCACTGACCAGTAAATCCCTTCCTCTTGTAACCAAGCTCACGCAAACCACCCCACCAACTCCCTCAGTGTCAATTTCCTCCTTCCCCAGGAATGCCAATAGTCCTGCAGGCCATGTCACTGGCAAGTCTGATGAGTCCTCTCCTGCCTGGGATTCCTCCGATGCATCCTTGCGTGTAACGCCTACTGCTGCTGGCGCTGCTGTTGTTGCCGCTGGGAGTCGATGGTCATCCCAGAGGGGAAGTCGTAAGCCCACTTGTACTACTTCCAGTAAGCAATTGACTGTTCAACAGTCCTTTGCGAGGAAGATGAAATATCACAGCAGTCATCCTACTGCAAAGCGGATAACTGAGTCCTTGACAACTATGTTGGTGTTAGACGTGCGTCCGGTATCTGCCGTTAGTTCACAGGGAACTAGACAATTTATTGAGGCAGTGTGCCCCCGTTACCAAATACCATCTAGGTTCCACTTCTCTAGGCAGGCGATACCGAGAATGTACACGGACGTCAGAAAAAGACTCACCAGTCTCCTAAAAAATGCAGTTGTACCCAATGTCCACTTAACCACGGACATGTGGACAAGTGGAGCAGGGCAGGGTCAGGACTATATGACTGTGACAGCCCACTGGGTAGATGTATGGACTCCCGCCGCAAGAACAGCAGCGGCGGCACCAGTAGCAGCATCTCGCAAACGCCAACTCTTTCCTAGGCAGGCTACGCTTTGTATCACCGCTTTCCAGAATACGCACACAGCTGAAAACCTCTTACGGCAACTGAGGAAGATCATCGCGGAATGGCTTACCCCAATTGGACTCTCCTGTGGATTTGTGGCATCGGACAACGCCAGCAATATTGTGTGTGCATTAAATATGGGCAAATTCCAGCACGTCCCATGTTTTGCACATACCTTGAATTTGGTGGTGCAGAATTTTTTAAAAAACGACAGGGGCGTGCAAGAGATGCTGTCGGTGGCCAGAAAAATTGCGGGACACTTTCGGCGTACAGGCACCACGTACAGAAGACTGGAGCACCACCAAAAACTACTGAACCTGCCCTGCCATCATCTGAAGCAAGAAGTGGTAACGAGGTGGAATTCAACCCTCTATATGCTTCAGAGGTTGGAGGAGCAGCAAAAGGCCATTCAAGCCTATACAATTGAGCACGATATAGGAGATGGAATGCACCTGTCTCAAGTGCAGTGGAGAATGATTTCAACGTTGTGCAAGGTTCTGATGCCCTTTGAACTTGCCACACGTGAAGTCAGTTCAGACACTGCCAGCCTGAGTCAGGTCATTCCCCTCATCAGGCTTTTGCAGAAGAAGCTGGAGGCATTGAAGAAGGAGCTAAAAGGGAGCGATTCCGCTAGGCATGTGGGACTTGTGGATGCAGCCCTTAATTCGCTTAACAAGGATTCACGGGTGGTCAATCTGTTGAAATCAGAGCACTACATTTTGGCCACCGTGCTCGATCCTAGATTTAAAGCCTACCTTGGATCTCTCTTTCCGGCAGACACAGGTCTGCTGGGGTTGAAAGACCTGCTGGTGACAAAATTGTCAAGTCAAGCGGAACGCGACCTGTCAACATCTCCTCCTTCACATTCTCCCGCAACTGGGGGTGCGAGGAAAAGGCTCAGAATTCCGAGCCCACCCGCTGGCGGTGATGCAGGGCAGTCTGGAGCGACTGCTGATGCTGACATCTGGTCCGGACTGAAGGACCTGACAACGATTACGGACATGTCGTCTACTGTCACTGCATATGATTCTCTCAACATTGATAGAATGGTGGAGGATTATATGAGTGACCGCATCCAAGTAGGCACGTCACACAGTCCGTACTTATACTGGCAGGAAAAAGAGGCAATTTGGAGGCCCTTGCACAAACTGGCTTTATTCTACCTAAGTTGCCCTCCCACAAGTGTGTACTCCGAAAGAGTGTTTAGTGCCGCCGCTCACCTTGTCAGCAATCGGCGTACGAGGTTACATCCAGAAAATGTGGAGAAGATGATGTTCATTAAAATGAATTATAATCAATTCCTCCGCGGAGACATTGACCAGCAGCAATTGCCTCCACAAAGTACACAGGGAGCTGAGATGGTGGATTCCAGTGGGGACGAATTGATAATCTGTGAGGAGGGGGATGTACACGGTGATATATCGGAGGGTGAAGATGAGGTGGACATCTTGCCTCTGTAGAGCCAGTTTGTGCAAGGAGAGATTAATTGCTTCTTTTTTGGGGGGGGTCCAAACCAACCCGTCATATCAGTCACAGTCGTGTGGCAGACCCTGTCACTGAAATGATGGGTTGGTTAAAGTGTGCATGTCCTGTTTTGTTTATACAACATAAGGGTGGGTGGGAGGGCCCAAGGATAATTCCATCTTGCACCTCTTTTTTCTTTTCTTTTTCTTTGCATCATGTGCTGATTGGGGAGGGTTTTTTGGAAGGGACATCCTGCGTGACACTGCAGTGCCACTCCTAAATGGGCCCGGTGTTTGTGTCGGCCACTAGGGTCGCTAATCTTACTCACACAGTCAGCTACCTCATTGCGCCTCTTTTTTTCTTTGCGTCATGTGCTGTTTGGGGAGGGTTTTTTGGAAGGGACATCCTGCGTGACACTGCAGTGCCACACCTAGATGGGCCCGGTGTTTGTGTCGGCCACTAGGGTCGCTAATCTTACTCACACAGCTACCTCATTGCGCCTCTTTTTTTCTTTGCGTCATGTGCTGTTTGGGGAGGGTTTTTTGGAAGGGACATCCTGCGTGACACTGCAGTGCCACTCCTAGATGGGCCCGGTGTTTGTGTCGGCCACTAGGGTCGCTAATCTTACTCACACAGTCAGCTACCTCATTGCGCCTCTTTTTTTCTTTGCGTCATGTGCTGTTTGGGGAGGGTTTTTTGGAAGGGCCATCCTGCGTGACACTGCAGTGCCACTCCTAGATGGGCCCGGTGTTTGTGTCGGCCACTAGGGTCGCTAATCTTACTCACACAGTCAGCTACCTCATTGCGCCTCTTTTGTTCTTTGCGTCATGTGCTGTTTGGGGAGGGTTTTTTGGAAGGGCCATCCTGCGTGACACTGCAGTGCCACTCCTAGATGGGCCCGGTGTTTGTGTCGGCCACTAGGGTCGCTAATCTTACTCACACAGCTACCTCATTGCGCCTCTTTTTTTCTTTGCGTCATGTGCTGTTTGGGGAGGGTTTTTTGGAAGGGACATCCTGCGTGACACTGCAGTGCCACTCCTAGATGGGCCCGGTGTTTGTGTCGGCCACTAGGGTCGCTTATCTTACTCACACAGCGACCTCGGTGCAAATTTTAGGACTAAAAATAATATTGTGAGGTGTGAGGTATTCAGAATAGACTGAAAATGAGTGTAAATTATGGTTTTTGAGGTTAATAATACTTTGGGATCAAAATGACCCCCAAATTCTAAGATTTAAGCTGTTTTTTAGTGTTTTTGGAAAAAAACACCCGAATCCAAAACACACCCGAATCCGACAAAAATAATTCGGTGAGGTTTTGCCAAAACGCGTTCGAACCCAAAACACGGCCGCGGAACCGAACCCAAAACCAAAACACAAAACCCGAAAAATTTCAGGCGCTCATCTCTACTATTTTACTTACTAAGCTTTTCAAAGACACATACTAGTAAAAACAAAATATTTTCTCACCTTTCTGATATTAATCAGAAGATTTCCAACCAGGAATTTGTCAGTAAGACATAAACCAATGTGATATCTCTCATGTGAAATTGAATTTCTGTACTTTCCTCTCCTGTCCTCACTGCAGTAACACGACATCCTTTAATGTAACATGTTACAGGACTGAGAGAGAACTGAGAAGGATATTTATACACTGTTAGTCTCTGCATAATCTTCACACTTTCAAAAACAATGCCTATGGGGAAAATAATAATGTTTGAAATTGCATCATCCATACTGAGCTCTTGGGTTTTAAATAAAGTTTTATAAAGTGTTTTTTAGATAAAGTGTAATTTAGCCTATAATTCCAAAAAAGTGTTGTAACTTTTTAACCGTAACTGCTATTCCAAATCTGTTTGCAGCAACAAACTTTTCAACAAATTCTGATGTTGTTTGACATGTCACACAATACCTTTTCCATTTGAAAAAACTGACTTAGATTCAAGATAGCCGATTTCAAGATGGCGCCCATGTTCTTTATATACCCTAAAAGATAGCTCACCTCACCCATACCTTACTGGAGTAATCCGATTTCCCATTTCCTGCACAGTTTTTGAAACAAAGGGGTGTACTGCGACTTTTAAATCACCCTGTATATGAAGTAAGCTTGATATATCATAGGTACAGTAAATGTAAGATGACATAGTGTATTCAGAACACAAAACAATAAGCCACCAAATTAGATTGTATACAGATTTATTGTGAGTGTATAATACCTCATTGTATATTGACAGGCATGTAGTGAGTCTCAGGAAGGGGAAGACAGTCAATGAGCTTGTACCTAACAAAGGGCCTGAAACAGAAATGGAACTAATGCAATCCCTAGTGCAGCCACCATCTCAGCAGGGGTTGCAATAATATGGAAATGCTAATCTCAGACTTTCCCTTGTTTCCCAAGTGCGGCTGCGATGGTGGATAAAAGAGAATTGTAGGGTTCGTCTAGGTGCACACAGGTGAGATCAGCAACCCAATATAAATCAAATCCTGCGCAGTCAAGAGAATATAGAAATGTAAGGATAAAGTAGATTCAGATCAAATGTGCTACACCCCAAAATACTCCCTTCTATATATAGAGTTCATCATGGGGCCTAATAAATACAAACTAGTCTGTATTCCGTTCTTACTGAAGTCTGTGGTGTTGCTTGATGTTCTTTTTCTCAATGATGTACAATATTCACATCAAAATAAAATAAAATACTAATTTGTAGTGTGTGTTTTTGTTAGCTACAAGTATTTGACCCATGGTGTACAGATGTAGCTAGTCTCATTTTTGACGTGATTCATGTGCATATGAAGACGCATCCCAGCAGAGACAAGGTGCGCCTGGGAGCGACTATTCACAATGGTGATTAGGTAATACAAAGTCTATGAGCCATGTGTGTGACTATACACATGTGCCCGTGTGTGTGCACATTAGCAATGGCAAACTATTTGCAGGTGTGATTAGCTGCAGAATAGATGAGGCTCTCTTAATCTGTAGTTCACAATAGTGCATGATATTCAATAAAAGGCATGTCACACAACAAGGAACTTATGGTCAGTAATGGAACACACTCACTTAAACTTAATGGTGAATCCTGTACATAAAGGGATCT
Organism: Pseudophryne corroboree; assembly: GCF_028390025.1. Lineage (NCBI taxonomy): Eukaryota > Metazoa > Chordata > Amphibia > Anura > Myobatrachidae > Pseudophryne > Pseudophryne corroboree. Next base: position 469,749,496 of record NC_086450.1, on the reverse strand, counting down.
TTCAACTCCACCACACGACACATTACCAAAAAGAGATTTCTCCCAGCAGGGAAATAGATAAAGGGCATACCAAACTCACTCTAGTGATGAGTGAAAAAATGGGATTTGGTACTTACCGGTTAATCCTTTTCTCTGATTCCACAGGGGACACTGGAGATTAGTACATTGGGGTATAGAGGTGTGGTTAGTGGGAGCTGGGCACTTTTAGAATTTAGTAGTGTGAGGCTCCTCCCCCTCTATTCCCAAGCAGCCCTTCAGTTAGAAAAATGGAGACCGAGAGGAGATAGAGAAATAAGAGGACGAAACTGAAGAGGTCACACAGACAATATCATGCAAAAGAGACACAACATAACTATATACAAGCAGGCAGGTGAAGCAGTGATGAAGAAGGCGCCCAGTGTCCCCTGTGGAATCAGAGAAAAGGATTTACTGGTAAGTACCAAAATCCCATTCTCTCTTTCATCCACTAGGGGACACTGGAGAAAGTACACCGTGGACGTCCCAAAGTTTCCCCCACGGACAGCAGAGCTCTGAGGAACCTGCAAAACAAGGTGGCCAAAATGCAAAGCAGAAGCCACAAACCTTTCAAACTTACAACATTTAACAAAGGTATTTACCATCAACCAAGTATCTGCATGGCAAAGCTGCATGCTGGAAGCCCGGCCATGTGTTTCCCAAGACTCACCCATTGAACTGGTGGAATGTGCCAACATAGATGTAGGAGGTTGCATAGCATTGGTCACATAGGCCTGATGGATAGTTAGCCACATCGATCTATAAAACTGCATCATATAGACCAAACAATGCAGCAGATTTTTGCTATGGCACTGTCCAGGAAATGTAGATACATAAACCCCAAACAACATCCAAGGTGAAGTGTTCTCCCGAATCCTCAGCCAAAGAAGGCACCACAATAGGTTGATTGATGTGTAACACAGACACTACCTTAGGCAGGAAAGCAGCCTGCGTTCTAAGGTCAGCTCTATCGACATAAAAAATCAGGTATGGGGGTTTTCATGACAGTGTCACCAACTCAGAAACACGAATAGCTCAGGCCAATGCTAGAACGAGAACTGTCTTCAATGACAGAAGAAATGTCTGAACCTCAGGTAGGAGGGCCAGTATGCACTGAAAGAAAATTGATATGGCAGAGATCTGTACCTTTAAAGATTACAAATGGAGGCCAGCATTGAGACCTGCCTGTAGAATTAGCAACAGTCGAGACAAACAAAATACCATAGACAGAAAGTCACGACCCTCACACCATGCCACAGAACGCCAAATGCGATGGTAATGTGAAGCTGGAACAGGCTTTCTGGCATGAAGCATAATGGGAATGTCCTCCTCTGGGATTCCCTTGCACCTTTAGATTGCAGCCTCAACAGCCACCCCGTTAAACTCAGCCACGTTAGGTTCGGGTGCACGAACGGACCCTGATGCAGAAGATCTGGACAAAGCGGTAGGGGACATGGTTCATCTGCAAGTAACATTAGAAGGTCAGAGAACCAACTTCTCCAAGGCCAATCTGGTGCCACAAGAATTACCATGACTGATTCACATTTTATGCATTTTAGTACGTGGTAGAGTGGAATTGAAGGAAAGAGATAGACCAGGTTGTAGGGCTAGGGGACTGTTTGTGCATCCGCTGCCTCTGCTGCTGAATCTCATGTCCTGGACACATACCTTGTTAGCTGATGGTTTAATGAAGATGCCATGAGGCCTATTTGAGGACAACCCCAACACCGAACTAGGGCCTGTATTACGTTTGGATGCAGCCCCCATTCTTTGGGGTAAATGTCTTTGTGACTAAGATAATCCGCTTCCCAGTTGTCCATTCCTGGGATAAACAATGCTGATAGGATTACCTTCTGACTATCGGCCCATCTGAGAGTCCAAGAGACTTCTCACATAGCCATCTGACTCAGAGTTCCACATGGCTGTTGATATAGGCAACTGCCATCATGTTGCCTGACTGTACTCACACTGGCTGGTATTGAAGTACAGTAAGTGTGCCGCCTCTAACAGAGTGTTGTAAATTGCTCTGAGTTCCAATACATTTATGGGCAACACTCATTCCTGGGCTGACCAATGGCAGTGGAACTGACAGTCTAGGACTATTGTCCCCTTCCTCGGAGGCTTGCATCAGTCATCAGGATTATTCAGTTCCAAACTCCAAATTGTGGAGTTGTTGGTCTGGAGCCAAAAGAGGAGAGACACCCTGGTCTGAGGAGACAATGCAGTTGTAGGTGAGAGCCTGACCATTGTGATAGAAGATCCAGCTGAAAAGGTCGGGAGTGGAAACGGTCATATTGTAGAGCCTTGAAGGCAGCTACCATCTTACCCAACAGGTGAATGCAAAGGTGCAACGACACCATCTTTGTTGTGAGTATCATCTGGATAATTTGTTGAATGTTGTAAACTTTGTCTTCCAGCAGGAATGCACGCTCTAAGTTTGCATCCAGGATCATCCTAGCTAACTGGAGTTTTTAAGATGGTAAGAAGTTGGATTTTTTAAACTGACAGTCCAGCTGTGCTGTATTAGAATCCTGTATGTCAAAAAAACATATTGCACAAAGAGGTGTTTCTGACGGCGCTTTGATCAGTAGGTCATCTAAATACGGAACTATGGTCATACCCAGAGATCATAGGTGAGGACACGGGGTGCCGAGGATAAGCCTAATGCAGAGGTTCTCAAACTCGGTCCTCGGGGGCACACACAGTACATGTTTTGCAGGTCTCATCACAGAATCGCAAGTGAAATAATTAGCTCCACCTGTGAACCTTTTACATTGTGTCAGTGAGTAATTAATACACCTGTGCACCTGCTGGGTTACCTGCAAAACATGCACTGTGTGTGCCCCCGAGGACCGAGTTTGAGAACCTCTGGCCTAATGGCTAGTGATGAGCGAGTTTGGTTCCTCGGGATACGAAACCCCCCCGAATTTCACCCATTTTACACGGTTCCGAGGCAGACTCAAATCTTCCCGCCTTGCTCGGTTAACCAGAACGCCCCCGAAAGTCATCATCCCGCTGTCGGATTCTCGCGAGATTCGTATTCTATATAAGGAGCCGCGCATCGCCGCCATTTTCACTCGTGCTTTGGAGATGATAGCGAGAGGACGTGGCTGCATTCTCTCAGTTTCTGTGTTCAGTGTGCTACAAATATCTGTGCTCAGTGTGCTGCAAATATATGTGCTCAGTGTGCTTGCAAATATCTGTGCTCAGTGTGCTGAAAATATCTACGTTCTCTGCCTGAAAAATACTCCATATGTGTGCTGCATAGTAGTATATAGAAGGACAGTGCAGAATTTTGCTGTGACCACCAGTTTATATATAGCAGTACGGTACAGTAGTCCACTGCTTTACCTCTGTGTCATCAAGTAGACTATGCATCCAAACCTGTGCTGCATTTTAGTTGTGTGCAGTATATAGTAGGAGGACAGTGCAGAATTTTGCTGTGACCACCAGTATATATATAGCAGTATGATACAGCAGTCCATTGCTCTACCTCTGTGTCGTCAAGTATACTATGCATCCATATCTGTGCTGCATTTTAGTTCTGTGCAGTATATAGTAGGAGGACAGTGCAGAATTTTGTTGTGACCACCAGTATATATATAGCAGTACGGTACAGTAGTCCACTGCTCTACCTCTGTGTCATCAAGTATACTATGCATCCATACCTGTGCTGGCTTTTAGTTGTGCACAGTATATAGTAGGAGGATAGTGCAGAATGTTGCTGTGACCACCAGTATATATATAGCAGTACGGTACAGTAGTCCATTGCTCTACCTCTGTGTTATCAAGTACACTATGCATCCATACCTGTGCTGCATTTTAGTTGTGCGCAGTATATAGTAGGAGGACAGTGCAGAATTTTGCTGTGACCACCAGTATATATATAGCAGTACGGTACAGTAGTCCACTGCTCTACCTCTGTGTCGTCAAGTATACTATGCATCCATACCTGTACTGCATTTTAGTTGTGCGCAGTAGTATATAGTAGGAGGACAGTGCAGAATGTTGCTGTGGCCACCATTATATATATATATATCAGTACGGTACAGTAGTCCACTGCTCTACCTCTGTGTCATCAAGTATACTACAAAAGTTCAGTAAAATTACCCAAATATCAATACTAAAGCGTCTATTGAGAAGCGTAAACCTGCCAATAAGCCATTTACGACACGGAGTGGTAAGGAACGGCTGAGGCCCTGGCCAATGTTCATGGCTAGTGGTTAAGATTCACATGAGGATTGAAGCACTCATCCTCTCGCTAGAAAACTGCAGTGCCACTCCTAGATGGGCCAGGTGTTTGTGTCGGCCACTTGGGTTGCAAAGCTTAGTCACACAGCTACCTCATTGCACCTCTATTTTTCTTTGCATCATGTGCTGTTTGGGGACTATTTTTTAAATCTGCCATCGTGTCTGACACTGCGGTGACACTCCTAGATGGGCCAGGTGTTTGTGTCGGCCACTTGGGTCGCTTAGCTAAGTCACACAGCTACCTCATTGCACCTCTTTTTTTCTTTGCATCATGTGCTGTTTGGGGACTATTTTTTAAATCTGCCATCCTGTCTGACACTGCAGTGCCACTCCTAGATGGGCCAGGTGTTTGTGTCGGCCACTTGGGTTGCAAAGCTTAGTCACACAGCTACCTTATTGCACCTCTTTTTTTCTTTGCATCATGTGCTGCTTGGGGACTATTTTTTAAATCTGCCATCGTGTCTGACACTGCAGTGACACTCCTAGATGGGCCAGGTGTTTGTGTCGGCCACTTGGGTCGCTTAGCTTAGTCACACAGCTACCTCATTGCACCTCTTTTTTTCTTTGCATCATGTGCTGTTTGGGGACTATTTTTTCAATCTGCCATCCTGTCTGACACTGCAGTGCCACTCCTAGATGGGCCAGGTGTTTGTGTCGGCCACTTGGGTTGCAAAGCTTAGTCACACAGCTACCTCATTGCACCTCTTTTTTTCTTTGCATCATGTGCTGTTTGGGGACTATTTTTTAAATCTGCCATCGTGTATGACACTGCAGTGACACTCCTAGATGGGCCAGGTGTTTGTGTCGGCCACTTGGGTCGCTTAGCTTAGCCATCCAGCGACCTCGGTGCAAATTTTAGGACTGAAAATAATATTGTGAGGTGTGAGGTGTTCAGAATAGACTGGAAATGAGTGGAAATTATGGTTATTGAGGTTAATAATACTATAGGATCAAAATGACCCCCAAATTCTATGATTTAAGCTGTTTTTGAGGGTTTTTTGAAAAAAAACACCCGAATCCAAAACACACCCGAATCCGACAAAAAAATTTCAGGGAGGTTTTGCCAAAACGCGTCCGAATCCAAAAAATGGCCGCGGAATCGAATCCAAAACCAAAACACAATACCCGAAAAAAATTTCCGGTGCACATCACTACTAATGGCAGTGCCAGAAACTGATAGCGATCCTGTAAGGTTGCACAGCGCAGGAATGCTTGATGCAGCTCCCAAATTGGTATGTGTAGATATGCATCTTTTAGGTCCAAAGATGCTAAGAACTCTGTTGGTTCTAAGACCCCAATGACTGACTGAATCGATTCCATTTTGAAATGATAAAACATCAATTACTGATTTAGTGGCTTCAGGGTCAGAATGGGTCTGACTGAACCATCTGGTTTGGGCACCACAAAAAGGTTGGAGTATAACCCCAGACCTCTAAGATGTACAGGAACAGAGACCTGGACAGATGATATAAGAAGAGACTGAATTGTTTCCCAAAGGATTGCGGACCTGTCTGCTGACACCGGAAGACCTGTCGTAAAGAACAAATTTGGTGGTGAAACTGCAAAATCAATTATTTTTGCCTGTTGACACTAAAAATGTGAGTTCACGGATCTGTGTAGGTCTGGCTCCAAATCTACTGAAGTTTGTCGGTGAGCTCTCACCATGGGAGACCCCAGGTGGTGATCTCTTTCCCTGCCACCTCTAGCTTGCATGGCAAACCCTCTGGCTCTACCACAATGGTATTGCAGGGCACGAAAGGAGTCAAAAGTAAGTGCCGTGTAAGCCCGTCTGGGAGGCGGAGCAACCAAATATGGAAAGGTAGACTATCCTCCTGTGGCTTGGGAGATCCATTTATCCAAGTCTGGACCAAAAAGATAATCTCCTGTAAACGACAGCACATTTGAACTCTGCATCCACCTGCCAAGAGCGCCGCCAATCAAAAAGCTCTCCGAGCTGCAGTTGCTGAAGCAGATATATGAGAACGGGAGGCATTTGATACACTGGCTGTCGGAATCCCAGCGAGCAGCATGTCAGCGCCAGGATCCCGAACTCCGGGATTCCAACAACTATTCTCCCTCTTGGGGTGTCCACGACACCCCTGGGGGGAGAATAAATAGCGTGGCGATCACAGCAAGCCTGCAAGGGGCTCTTTTGCACTCGACCTGCTGCGGGCATTCTGGTGGTCGGGATCCCGGCGCCGGTATGCTGGGTGCCGGGATCCGACAGCTGGCATAATGTAGTACACCCATGTGAGAACTGACTTGGCTTATATCTTTGGTGACCTCTGCTCAAATAAACAGCTGACTTTCAGGTGTGTTTCACCAGCACCCTTAGATCTGCTTTAGGGACTCCAGAATGTAGCCCCTTAGCCAATTGCTCTGCCCAGTGCGCTACTGCCTTGTTAACCCAAGCACTAATTAGTGACAGTCTGAGCTGTGCACCTCAGCAGTATACATAGACTTGAGTGTGGTTTCCAACTTACGTTCTGAAGGATCCATTAGGGACGTTGCACTAGGTAGTGTTGTCTTTTTCTCTGAGCACTGGCATCTGCATCCCCCAATTCTCCCTCCTCCACATCCTCCTGTGAGAGGTGCTCCCTGTCCGTATCATCTGACTGTAGTATTGTCGGTAGTGGACATTTCTGTGAATATCTATAGGAAGGAGCAGATGGAGCCTTGCTAGAGGAACCCATAAAATTCACAAATCCCTCCACACACTTGGTCAGTACCCTCACCCAGGCAGGCTCTGTCCTACGGGACTCAGCTAATTCTGATGTTAAATCAGCCATAACTCCATCCAGAGCTGGCACCCAAGGAGGAGTAGGGCTAGGGCAGGAAACCATATTCTTAGATGCGTCTACTGTAGTAAAGAATCACATAATGTGGTTCCATCAGGGTTTGCCTGAGTTAGTTTGCTCTTGCATTTAGAGCAAATTAACAGCTTTTATGAAGCTTTTGTAGATACCCTGCCTGTCATTGTAAAGGATACACACACAGATAAAAAGATACAGTGTAAAGTGAGGTACAGTTAGAGACCAGGAGGCTAATAACAGAAAAAGAGGGAGAGACTCACACAACTCCCTCCCAATTTGCTTCCCGTGCACTCTCACACCAGGAGAACACACCAGTGTGTGCACAGCCCTTAAGATAAGGAACCTGTGGAGATGGGATGTCAGGAGGTGACAGGAGAATCATTGCAAACTGCAGCAGCAGTACTGGAATCAGTGAAATGATGCCTGTTCTCAACCTGCAGTGTGGAGAGAAACAGGAAGCATGTGGAAAATCCAATGGGGAGCCAGAAGAGACTGTAAGAAAGCCATGCATCTGTTGCATTGAGGAGCTGGCAGTAGCTTTTCGTCTAAGTTCTGACAGTCCTCCCTAACATAATTCAGGTCACCAGGGACCCAGATTACAACTTTTACTTGATGTGGCGAAGGTCCCCTGAAGCAGGCTAAGGAGCCTGTAAAATGTTTAAAATAGCTCCTCCCATGACATACAGGGTTATTTGTATGCAAGTGTGAACCCTAGTTCATGCATGCGCACTAGTACTGCTGAGACAGCTTGGCAGTGCTTGATTAATAAACCTCTAAGGCTGGCATTTAGCAGAAATAAATAAAAATGTAAAATATTGACTGCAGAGATTGCTTTGATCCATGCAAATCACACCCTATTCCAGTTGAGTCATCATGCACTGTTGCTGAAGTCTTTCCAAATAGCCCTTCTTGGCATGCCTCTGGTGGTATTCAATCCTCAAGTATTTTGCTTCCATATTTTTTCAGATGGTTATTTTTTAGAAAAGCTGTTAGAGTTAATCATTAATTCTTATTATATTTACAGTATATGGCAATAATTTTGAATTTAGGAACCTTCAACTTACTGTAGAAAAATTTGTTTTTGTAAGAATAGTATGATACAGAATACGTATGGTTTCAGTCAGACAGATGAGACATATTTGTGTTTAGCTCCACTTCCTCTGAAAATGTAGTCTGCTGGTTAAAATGAATTTTGCAACAGTACCATTTTCGTTACGCAAAGTTCAGTTCTATATATCCCAAAAGTTATTTTGAGTTTACAGATCGTAGTGTCAGAACATAGTTTTTGTGGTTAAGTAAGACATCCTTTAGGATGTAATGCAGTACAAGATCGCCGGAGGAGCAGGTTGCCAACCAATCTCGGATGTTTGTGCTTGTCCCTTTAAAAAAAGTCCGACATCAGCTGGCAACTCGCATCTGTGGGGATCTCGGACTGCATTATAGCCTGCCAATAGTTTAAATGTTGGAACACAGTCTTTGCAAACAACATCTGCAATCATGATATTTATATATATATATATATATATATATAATAAACAGCACGGTTTGGCACTCCCAGTGTATGCAAGTGTAGTTTGCTCTGGTGCCCTGCGTCAGTCACAGCTGAGAAATAAAGTCACAAGAAAGCTGGCACTCGTGGAGACTTTTAAAGAAGACACAAATGCAGTAGCTTAAGTCAACGTTTCAGGGCTATGCCCTTTTATCAAGACCTTGATAAAAGGGCAAAGCCCTGAAACGTTGACTTAAGCTACTGCATGTGTGTCTTCTTTAAAAGTCTCCACAAGTGCCAGCTTTCTTGTGACTTTATATATATATATATATATATATATATTGCAAATGATGGAGAGTGCACTCGTGAGTAATAGCATAAAACAATACTTTACTTTGTATATATATTCACATACATGTTAGTTTAAGAAGGCAAACTCAGCCAGCTCCCATTCGGGACCACCCAAGGATAGCACGTTCACTTGGCAGCATCTCTCCGAAGGAGCTAATCGCTGACTCTGGACCCAGCGAATGATGTCCAACCATCTACGTCAGCAAGCAGGCCATGCTTACAAAAAAAGTCCGGCATCAGCTGGTAAATCGCATCTGTGATGATCTCGGGCTGCATTACATCCTACCAATAGTTTAAACGTTGGAACACAGTCTTTGCAAACAACATCTGCAATCATGAGATATATATATATATATATATATATATAAAGCAGATTGCTATACTGTTTGTTGTCTTTAACTCCAAGCACCCAAAGAACCTAGTCTCCACTGGGAACACTTTCTGGTGCGAGCAGGGTGCAAGGGGTTAAACCACAGACATTGTGTTCTTGAGAAAAATGTTTAGTTGTTCTGATGTTAAGTGTAAGTCTCCTTCATGGTTCTTCAGAGTCGACTGCTGTCAAACCATGATGGAAATGTTTGAGAGGTATTTTTAGCCTGTGAAATGTGATGGGTGTGGATTAGCAGATAGACAGTCAAAGAGGTCTATAGTCAATAGGATGACAACATATGGTAATAGGTCGAAAGGTACAAAAGTTTTCGACAGGGTCAAAAGGTCGACATAAGAAAAGGTAGACAGTACAAAAGGTTAACAGGGTAAAATTGTCAACGAGAAAATGTTTGACACAAATAGTGTAGACACAAAGTTTTTATATTTTGGGGTGTTATTTTGTATGTTTAACCATATATGACCTGCTTCGTGCGCGTTGGTTCACTCAACACAATGTTACTAAGGTTATAGATTTTGACATGGATAGTAAATTCAGTAAAAGTTGTAAAAACATAAAAAAAATGCCCTTTTGAACCTGTGGATCTAATGTACTTGTTGACCTTTTGTACTGTCTACCTTTTACATGTTGACCTTTTGACCTTGTCAACATTTTGAACCTGTCGAACTATTGACTGTCGACCATCACCCAAGGTGATATTGTTTGTGCATTTGTACAATGTGTTGAAAATGTTGATTATTCTTTATCTGTATATACAGTAGCAAATGTCAGAGGCAGCTGCAACTGGAAATCTGAGTCCAGCTGCACATTGTGCCAGGCAGTTGGAGTCTAGGGAGTGTTGTGATGATTCAGCTGTATTGTAGAGGTGCGGTGTAGAAGATGGGACTAATCTCCACAGACAGCTGTATACAGTGAGAAATGCAGAGATATGAAGTTGAGGCAATTCTGTCCATGCTGATAGCAATGGAATGTTAGACAGTAACATGCAGAATTTAGCAGAGACAGTGACAAACGACCGTGAGACAGAGACTGAGACATGCATGTACACTGATGGAAAGGAGGTTTGATTCAGAATGCAGAATTAAGAGTGGTGGTGCTGGTGCTGGGAGAAAGACCAGTCCCTGTTATCATCTACACCAACAGCTTGGCAGATTTCAAAGGCCTGACTTCATGGATGCCTACATGGCATCAGAACAACTGGAAAGTACAGTACATGACAAAGACATCTGGGGAGGAAGCAAGCTGTGGAATGAGATTTGGAACCAGTGTCATCGGCAGCCTGTGCCAGTGGGACGTGTTAATGCCCAAACTGGACTAGAAGGCAATAAAATCACAGATGTCTTGGTCCAGTTCAGAACTATGGAGGTCACCCCAGTAAGAAAAAACAGAGCTGTAAAGTTTGGGAGACCAGGCTCATGCTCAATGTGGATACAGAAGAGCAGTAGGAATATATGCCTGGGTCCTCAGGAAAGGTATCACAATGATACAGCTGATGGCTAGAGAAATAGTGAAGAAGAGAGATATTGTGTTATTAGAGGGTGATGCTAATCCTGTCTATTTTCCTTCTCACAGGCTGGACTCCAGGACCACATAGATGGCTCTACAACTTGCTGGGTACCAGATCAGATAGGGGCCTCTTGGCTTGCATCCTGAAACCCAGTGTCCTTGCAGTAGGGGTGATCTTCAACAATTTAGTGGCTACAGCTGCTGTAGTACTGAAAGAGAGTCCCACAATATTACCAGTGAGAGAGAGCCACATGAACATTTAACAAACAACATCATGAAGACAGTTGGTTTGAGTCATTCATTTCTGCCAACGGTTTCTCAGGCATTGGAGGGTGGTTTTAAGGATGGTTTGATGATTGAGGAAATAGAATCATCCAGTTCATCCGAGATGATCATTCAGCCAGATATATGTACTTATCAGACTACCACCCCATAAAAGTATGGGTGGATTGCTGTGGTATGAAACAAAATTGTGTTCACAACAGCATAGATGCTCACAGATAGATATCACAGCATGTATACAAAATCGATACATGGTATTAGGATTGTGTATCTATAGAAAGCAGTCATGATAGACAGTTTAGTTGCTAACCACTGTATATAGATTAGCTTTTAATATACAGATAACAGGTACACCATAGCTTATATAGAAATATTAGTCAGCTCTGGCATGCAGACTCAGTTAAGCAGCTACTGCTCACTTACTGTATGAGCTGAATTGCAGTGAATAACTTAGTGAGCATGCACCAGTAGGAAAACTAGAAGGGGAGAGTAGGATATATACAGTTTCTGCTGTTGTGTATAAAACCCCAAATAAAACCTGATGTAATCAGCGCAAGGTCTATTGCAGGGGTATAATCCAATGAGAGAACTCTGGAGAATGAGGTATATAGTAAAAATTTCCCTAAGGAGCTGGAATAGTATAATAATAATAATAATAATAATAATTATTATTATTATTATTATTATTATAAAAATAATAATTTTATTTATATAGCGCTCTTTCTCCAATAGGACTCAAGGCGCTTAACAGATACATAGCATAATATAGTACAGAAAATAATGAAGTACATTTTCATAAAATACAGAAGCATGAAGATACTAAAAGGGACATTATGGAAATGCTTGAGTAAACAGGAAAGTCTTGAGTCTACTTTTGAAGGATTCTATAGTTGGGGCCTCTCGCACTGTGCGGGGAAGTGAGTTCCATAGAGTCGGAGCCGCATGACTAAAAGCTCGACCCCCAGATGAATTACGGGAGATTCTAGGTACTGCTAAAAGTCCATCATCTACAGATCGCAGTAATCGAGTGGGGCGGTATGGAGTCAGAAGCTGCTTCACATATCTTGGGCCCTGGTCATGTAGGGCTTTGAAACTCAGTAAGCCAATCTTGAATATGATTCGCCTTCTTACAGGCAGCCAGTGAAGGGAGTAGAGGATGGGTGTCATGTGGCTAGAACGGGGCTGGTTGGTTAACAGCCTGGCAGCTGTATTTTGCACCAGCTGTAAGCGGTGCAATTATTTTGCTGGGAGACCAAGGTAGAGGGCATTACAGTATTCTAATCGAGATGATACAAATGCATGGATGACTTTTGGCAGATCATCTGAGGGAATTAAGTGCTTGATTCTGGCTATGTCCCTCAGGTCAAAGAATGAGGATTTGATTGTGGCTGATATCTGATGGTTAAGTGTCAAGCCACCATCCAGGACAACGCCAAGATTCCGCACACGATCAGTGGTTTGTAATTCTGAATCCCCGAGTGCAAGTCCAGTTGTTTGGCTGTGCTGCAGTCATGTCCTTTGATGTTGCAGTCGTATCATAAGACCTCTGTTTTATCCGGGTTCAGTCGCAGCCAACTTTCGCTCATCCACTCCTGGAGCTCAGCTAGACAGCCATTTAGGGTTGCTATTGGGTTATCAGTGCCCGGAGCAAAGGACAAGTACAGTTGTGTATCATCTGCATAGCAGTGGTAGACCAGGCCATGGCGCCTGATTATTTCACCCAACAGGAGCATGTATACTGCAAAAAGCATGGGGGATAGTATAGCACCTTGTGGGACACCACATGGCAATGGCACTGATGGTGATAAGTATACTCCAGACGATACTCTCTGTGACCTGCCTGTGAGAAATGATTTGAACCAGCTTAGGACTGTGCCATCCAGACCACAGAAATGTATCAGTCGCTCAATCAGAAGCCCATCGTCCATGGTATCAAATGCTGCAGAGAGATCCAGAAGGATTAATATTGAACAGTCACCCCTGTCTCTTGCCATCAGAAGATCATTTAACACACACACCAGGGCTGTTTCAATGCTATGTCTTCTCCTGAATCCTTATTGGAATGGATCATAAATATCATGGGTTGTCATGTGGGTTTCCCGTTGATTTGCAACCACTTTCTCAATAACCTTTCCTAGGAAAGGAAGGTTTGATACCGGTCTGTAGTTGGCCATGCAGTCGAGATCTAAATTAGGTTTTTTAAGAAGCGGTCTAACAATTGCTTCCTTTAGGGGTCCAGGAAAAAAGGCCTGTCTGCAAAGAGCATTGTGAACAATTTTATGCAAAGACAGGACTAATTATATCCATACAACCTATTAGAAGATTGGTTGAGGCCGGGTCCAGATCACAGGTGGTGGGACGCAAAATCTGAGCAATTTCAGCAGTGTCCTTTACATCCACTGGGTCAAAGCTGGTCTATGAAGGCAGGTGGCTGATATTGGCAGGCTTTGTAGTTTGGCCCTCCATTGATGGCACTGTGGAGATTCCAGCCCGGATGTTGGATATTTTATCTGCAAAGAAGTTTGCAAACTCGTTACATCTTGCCTGGGAGAGGGTTTCATCAGTCTGTAGGCATGCTGGCTTGCAAAGCATGTCCACTGAGTGGAAAAGTTGAGCTGGCCTATTGTTTGCAGCCGTGATCTCATTTGACAGGAAATGTGATTTCTTACGAGTGATTGTCGATTGATATTCTTCGTTATGCTTTATTAGTTTTAGTTTGTCATCCATTAGGTTGGTCTTCCTCCATCGTCTTTCCAGTCTACGCCCCCTTTTCTTGAGCTCACTAACACTGTTGTCTAACCAGGGAGCTCGACGTTGTGGTTTACGAGGTCTTATATGCACAGGGGCGACAATATCAATTGCAGCCATAACATCCCTATTATAATAACGGACTAGGGAACAGGGATCTTCACAGGTACCCAGTATAGCAGAGAGATCCAGATTTTCTGCAAGGGCCTGGGGAGTCATACCCCTCCGTGGACAATACCTGGTCAACTCCATGGGCAGAGATCTTATTTGAGTGGTTGCAACTGAGAACCAAAGGGAGTGGTGGTCTGACCAGATGACTGGGTTTATTTTTAGGTCAGTGACTTCTAATCCAATCTGAAAGACAAGATCAAGAGTGTGACCACTTTTATGCATGGCAGAAGGCATGACCTGTGTAATGCCAAGACCATTCATTGTGCACAGGAGGTCTTGGCCAAGGCGTGAGAGCTCATCATCCACCCATGCATTGAAATCCCAGAGGATGAGCCATCTTTGATGTTCCAGAACCAGGCCAGCAACAGTGTCTGCAATTGCTTGCAGAAATATCTTTCCATCTCCAGGGGGCCGGTAAATGAGAAGTACTCTGAAACCTAATCCTGTCGAACTCCGAACAGCAATGCACTCTAATGAGTGAGTAATTTTAATAGGGTGGACCCTAAGTTTAAGTTATTTTTTGAAGCAGATAGCCACCCCGCCACCCCTGCGGTCCAGTCTTGGGTTGGGGATGACAGAGTATTTTGTTGGTATTGCAGCCTATAATATAGGTGCTGCATTTTCATCTAGCCAGGTCTCTGTAATATAGGCTAGATCTGCAGATTCAATAAGGTCAGCAATTGTTGTAGTCTTGTTTCTTATAGATCTGGCATTACAAAGGACTGACCTGATTGGGCATACCAGAGGGCCTTCAGTTTTCTTTATGTTAGGTGTGGGCGCTCTGGCTATGGGGGTCACAAAGCGAGAGTTGACAGTTCTGTTCTTCCAAACACAGGGCCGTCTTTTGGGTATCACTTCTATTTGATTGTTCTTTGAATCTGGGGGTGAGCGGGTGGGCAAAGGACTTAGGTGGTTACCAGGGGAAATACATTTTCGTCCTTCTCGCTTCCCATGAATGCGCCTGTTTTTTCTTTATAAAATGCCAAGTGATTGAAGAATAGAAGCCTGTGATGGTGTGATAGGAACTCGAGGAATACGTATACATTGGGTCATCAATGACAGATTACCATAAGTATGAGCTGCATATGATAATGAGAGAGGGAGAGAAAGCAGTAATTTTTTTGTTTGTGTTTTGTTTTCCCCCAGTTCGGTATGTGATCCAAAATAATAATGGGTTTATGAACAGAGTTATTGCTATAACCTATTGGGTATATTGTATAATCGCCCCAATTACTATACTGATATATAATCTTTGATATAACTTGCTGCATTTAATCCTGTGGATGATCATTGTGTTTACAAAGTATCGTTTGAATATTAAACGACATTCATTCATTTCCATGTCTGTTTTGTGGTGAAGGGTTAACACTCTCTTGTTACGTAATTAGTCCATGCTGCATGACATCAGCTGGAAGTCTAACTCTGGGGCTTCCTGGACTGCACTGCACCTGGTGATTTAATTTTTTATATAGGTAAGACTTGTTCTGTTGTATGTATATGCCTGACGAAGATTTGTGATTAAAACCGAAACGTTGCACATCAACATCGGGAGACTGGACCCATTTATTTGAATTAAGTCCTGGAGTGCTGCTTCATTCTGCTTATATATATATATATATATATATATACACACACACACACTGTATATATATATATATATATATATATATATATAGACCTCCAACGGCGGAACTCAAGACTCTAGTCCTGACTGCTGCCATTGGAGGTCTGTATATTGAGCAGTCGAATAGGCTGCAATGTGGAGGGCACCGTGCGCAGTAAGAATATTGGCCCTCATTCCGAGTCGTTCGCTCGGTAAATTTCTTCGCATCGCAGTGAATTTCCGCTTAGTGCGCATGCGCAATATCTGCACTGCGACTGCGCCAAGTAAATTTGCTATGAAGAAAGTATTTTTACTCACGGCTTTTTCTTCGCTCCGGCGATCGTAGTGTGATTGACAGGAAATGGGTGTTACTGGGCGTAAACAGGCCGTTTTAAGGGCGTGTGGGAAAAAACGCGGGAGTGGCTGGAGAAACGGGGGAGTGTCTGAGCAAACGCTGGGTGTGTTTGTGACGTCAAACCAGGAACGACAAGCACTGAACTGATCGCAGATGCCGAGTAAGTCTGAAGCTACTCTGAAACTGCTAAGAAGTTTGTAATCGCAATATTGCGAATCTTTCGTTCGCAATTTTAAGAAGCTAAGATTTACTCCCAGTAGGCGGCGGCTTAGCGTGTGCAATACTGCTAAAATCGCCTTGCGGACGAAAAACTCGGAATGAGGGCCATTGTTATCTGTGGAGTGCCGTAGCTGGAGAAGTATATATATATATATATATATATATATATACACTAAATATATATATTTGTATTTATTTTTTTCCAACTCTATCTGTGACTTTATTTATTGTTTTCACTGGGTTCACAACCCCAGTTTGATAGAGCACCACTGGATGGACAATGCAGCACCTCGTGGATGGCCTACCTACAGTGTCACACAATACGTGTATGATACACTGAGGTCTAACTGGAAGGGTCACAGAAAAATAATATTATAGTATACAAAAATTAATATATATGTATTCTTTTCCCAATTCTAGCTGTGTAATTTTTTTTTTAGGAACAAAAATATGTCCAAGTTACATGATTTTAGCTGTTTTTATTGATTTTTAAAGAGACCCAGATCCTAATCCAAACCCAAAACTGAACCTAAAACACTCGAGGGTGGATTTGAAAAACCAAAACATGATGATGATTTAGGACCAAAAACAAAACCTGGGAGCCTGTGTACATCTATAGTTTGAAGTGAACACATATTCATTTTTTCTTAAAAAAAACAAAATTTTTGGATGTTTGTAAATTAAAATAACTTCTTACTGTCCTACTGCATTGTACAAATGTATTTGTAATAGAGTACTGTATATTAGAATCATAAGGTCTATTACAAAAACAGATGACTCCTCCGGTAATGAACAATTGTATAATGTGTTCTTTTCTCAAAATATTGATAAAATATTCCAGAAGGAGTGAGTTGATAATTTGAACAAAATAATAATATAATCCAAAGCGTTTCACTCCTAGAATCATGTTGCCTAATCACTGATGACAGTATGTCCTATTTATTGGAAAAAATTGTGGATCATACAGTTTATCTGTTAATTAGTAGGTGTCTAATCTAGTAGCCTCAACTTGTGATGGTCACAATATTGATAACTGGGCATATATCTTTGATTACACAGTCCACTTGGATGCCACTCAGTGTAGATGATACCAGAGCAGCAGTAACCTCAGATCAAGTATTCACATATTGAATTACAATCACTAAGCCTGATACTGAATTTCCTGATTGTATGTTTCTGAATAACTGAACTTTAGCCCTGGCCATATCCGTAACTAGACATTTAGGTGCCCTAGGCCAGAAAAAGCATCGGTGCCCTCCCTATATTTTTCAAAGAGGGAAATTAGGCAAGATCTGATGCACAGTGAAAGCACTTGCTATGTTGCCCCTTCCCACTATATATATATATATATATATATATATATATATATATATATAGTTTGGATGGTTGTTCATTCAATGTCTTATGTCCTTAATGTCCTTAATTCCATAAAATCCGTAGTTTTTATATGGTGTGAGTGCAGGCACTTCTAATAAACAGTGTTGTCAACACTGTTAGTGGGATACATAGAAGCTGAAAAAGAATGAAGGCGCACTCAGTGAGTCAAAGTATCAAGTCATTTTACTATAAGTAACAAGCTCACATACATCAGAAGTTTAAAATCACCAGCATGTAGATGGAATGGAATCCCCGCTGCCTCCGGAGCTGCTTGCAGCGGCTCGCCTCCCACACTGCTGGCAGCACTATAGATTCAGCGTCTCAACTTACGGATAAGGTGTTCAAGGAAGATACCAAACAAGTCCTCTTGAGGCCACGCCCAACTTCGTCAGGGGGTGTCATACAGTGACGAAACACGTTGGACATGGCCTCAAGAGGACGTGTCGGTATCTTCCATGAACACCTTATCCGTGAGCTGAGATGCTGAATCTATCGTGCTGCCAGCAGTGTGGGAGGCGAGCCGCTGCAAGCTGCTCCAGAGGAAGCGGGGATTCCATTTCATCTACACACTGGTGATTTTAAATTTCTGATGTATGTGAGCTTGTTACTTTTAGTAAAGTTACTTGATACTTTGACTCACTGAGTGCGCCTTCATTTTTTTCAGCTTTTATATATATATATATATATATATATATATATTTATATATCAGAAGCCAATCTTTGGTCCAGCAGCTGCACTTCTTGCTCCTCTTTTTATTCTTTATAGCTTTTAGTGTTGTCACCATAGCAGCAACAATACAAGCACAAGCCCCGTTTTTCCTCAAGCTCATGATGGATGGGTATTGAAACGAAACAAACAAACGTGTTCTTTCCACAGCACTATGTGATGTGATTTGTCTCTTTGTTCTGTAACCACACCCTAATCCGGCCCATTATGGTAATATTGTTTACATCTGGCGTGACTGTAACCAGAATCAGGAGAGTGTGTAGAGTGGTGCAGCACAATCATTTTCTTGCTATAGTTTGGACACGAGGAGATCGATAGTCGCAAGTAGAATTGTATGGGTGTATAGGTATGCGAACGCTCAAATTAAAAGCTTGATTGTATAGGTGTGTACCCAGCTTTAACGAGCTCTTTTAATAAGTTACATTATCCTATTTTAAATCACACATTTCTTAGCAGTCATAAACAGGATATTTAATCACATCCTCCTTTATTCAATGCACACATTTAAAATGACTGTCATACACTGGATTCAAGCCCATGACCTTCTATATTGCAGTCAGACACCTTACTCATGGAGCTATTTGCTACTGTATAAGAAGCATGAGAGTATTTTGAAATGTGTGCCTTAAGTAAAAGTGTGTGTGTGTGTGTGTGTGTGTGTGTGTGTGTGTGTGTGTGTGTGTGTGTGTGTGTGTGTGTGAGACTGAAGGTGCTTAGGAGTGTGAGGGGGAGATCGGAATGGCCAGGTGATCCCGGGGATTAAAGGGGAGAAAGTTGCAAGTGACATTGATTAAAATGTAAAATTGACAGGTGCTGCAAAACAGCACACCCTGCCGTGCAGTGCACTGTGCAGCGGCACATGTTGCACCAGCCTAGTTACTGCCCTTAAACTAACCTTTGGACTCCTGGAATTGCTGGTCTTTTCTTGTTATAGATCGCTGCCTTTTTCTCTTTGTATCCTTGGTTTTGTCTGTCTCCATCCTTTTCCCTGCACATCTTATTTACAGCCATTGCTAGAATATAACTATTTTGGCTTTATTGCCTTCACTGCTTATTCACAACCATTGTCAGAATTGTCAGAAACATTTGTCTTGTAAGCTGCACAGCTTATTTAAGTTTATAGCCATAATATCCTGCTACTTTACTCTCGTAAACTACAGTATATCAACAAATCAAAACTAAACAGATCAGCTGCCAAATTTAATATAAGAAGGGATCAAAAACTAACAAATCAATTGAAATGGAATTGCTGATACC
The DNA here is from genome assembly GCF_028390025.1 of Pseudophryne corroboree. Classification (NCBI taxonomy): domain Eukaryota; kingdom Metazoa; phylum Chordata; class Amphibia; order Anura; family Myobatrachidae; genus Pseudophryne; species Pseudophryne corroboree. Next base: position 469,729,944 of record NC_086450.1, on the reverse strand, counting down.
CTTAAAATCTTAGCTGAAAAATATAGTGACCAGTGAGCACTGTTAGACTATAGATGTATGTAATTGTCTAACAGTGCTCAGTATTCAATATATTTTCCCCATAGTAACCTGTATAGCTTATTTACAACTACATGGTGAAAGAATACATTTAGCAGTATTAAACATTGCACAGATGATAATGAATAACACATAATTCCACAATACAAAAATAGAGCTCATATAAATACCCTGCTAAAAACATCTATCACTCAAACTTAACATTATATTATTAGTCCCAACAATAAAGAGGAAAAAATAGACAACCCCATAATATATAGTGGTTATAGTAGATCAATAATGTATTTTAAAATGTCACATTCTTAAGTGGTATGGATAATAACAATGTAGTATCTAAAGCTGGGTACACACTTGTCCAATCCCTAGGAGATCCATCTCCCGACCGACCCGATTGCCCGACATTGGACAAGTGTGTAAACCTTCTTAAAATCTAGGAGACCTGACTACTTGTTGTTAGGGTCTCCTGCCCTGTGCTGCCACGTCGTCATGGCAACCGGGAGACAAGTGCTAGCGGAGTAACCTGAGCGCAGCTGATACTCCGGTTCGGGTCTTTTGCTGTGCAGTGGTTATAGGCTCTGTGCATGGCAGGGGTCCTGGTGCTGGTTTTTGTGCTCACAGTCTGTGAGGTCTGAGTGGGGCGTGGACAGCACCTGCTTTATAAGGCCTCTTCTCAGGGTGAGCAGATGCTGCTGAATCTTTGTTGGTTAGTCAGTTCATGAAAGTTAGCCAGTACTGTGTAGCTTTGTATTTGTTTGTTGCTTACTGCAAATAGGCCTGGGGATTTGGTATTACACTCTGCCAATCCAGACCTAGCAGTAAGACTGGAGTCAGTCGTTTAGCTTGCTGGGGTTCTGTTACTACTCTGTGAACTTAGCAAGTTTGCGGCTGTATTCTAAGACTTGCCTGTCTAATCCTTTCTCACTGTGCTAGGTGTCAGGGGTCAGTTTAGTGGCAGTAAGCTGAACCTGTGCACTGCAAGTGAGAATTAGGATTGTGGAGACTCTCCTTGTGTCTATCATTCCATCTCTGACCAAGGAGTTTACTGCCACACCCGTTGGTAACCCTTTAGGGTTTTGCTGTTGCCCTTAGCAACAGCATTTCGGGTTCTCTACGTATTAAAACACAACATCTTGCTTTTCCCATCTGAGCAGTTCTAATACAAGGGAGATACCCAGTTCCTTAGCCTCTAGGCTTCTCTGTTCACTTTGTGTGTATTTTGTTACCCTATCACCTTCTGTGTACGTTATGTCATATTCCCCAGTCTGTCTGTGAATCCATTTGTTTTGCATAACAGTTCTGACACCAGTACTTTCCTGCAGGCACTGGTGTGCATAACATATTCAGCAGCCTAATACTCCTGTTGAAATTTTGTGGGAATATGGAGCATACCCCTCAAAATACGTTGCAACAGGTGGTCGATCAGGTGCAGGTCCTGACTCGACAATTTAATGATTTGTCCATTAAAATGCACACCTCCCAGGCTGCTGGCGGAGCTCCCGCAGCAGCAGCACCTGCAGGGGTTAAGGAGCCGAAAGTAAATCTCCCGGATCGTTTTTCTGGAGATCGCTCGCAGTTCTTTTGTTTCAAGGAGAGCTGCAAGCTATACTTCTGGCTTAGGCCTCAGTCTTCTGGGTCAGAGATTCAGCAGGTGGGCATAGTGATTTCCTTGCTACAAGGAGACCCACAGGTCTGGGCATATGGGTTGCAGCCTGACTGTCCGTCGCTTAAAAGTGTTGATGCTTTTTTTACGGCACTGGGCATGTTGTATGATGACCCTGACAAGACGGCCTCAGCCGAGGCTCAGATTTCGATCCTTAAGCAAGGGCGAAGGCCAGTTGAGGTTTACTGTACGGAGTTTCGGAGGTTGGCCCATGATACCCAGTGGAATGACCCAGCCCTGAGACACCAGTACCGAAGAGGTCTTTCTAACCAGATAAAGGACCAACTGGTACAATATCCCTAGCCTGATAGCTTGGATCAGCTCATGCAGTTATCCATCCGGGTGGATAGACGGCTGAGAGAGCGTAGGCTTGAAAGGGAGACTGAGATTTCCTTCCTTCCCGAGGGAACCTCAGACTCTGAGGAATTTTCTGAGGAGCCTATGCAGATTGGGGCTACCCGCCTCTCCTCGCGTGAGAAGACGCGGAGGAGACAGCAGGGGTTGTGTTTGTACTGTGGGAATAAAGGTCATGTGGTAGTATCATGCCCAGAAAAGCCGGAAAACTTCAGGGCCTGAGGGTGATGGAAAATATCCTGTCAGGCAAGAAGTCAGAATTTCCCAAGAAGACTTTTATCATTCCGGTGACCTTGAAGATCCTCGGTCAAACTGTCAAGACTGAGGCCTTTGTGGACAGTGGGGCCGACGGGGTTTTTATGGACCGCCAATTCGCCCTGAAACACTCTGTTCCCTTAGTACCCTTGGCATCAGAAATTGAGATTTGTGGGTTAAACGGGGAACCATTATCCCAAGGTAAAATTACCTCTTGCACTAGCCAGATTTCTTTGTTTATTGGAGCCACACACTCTGAAAAATTGTCCTTTTATGTGACTGTCTGTACTTTTGCCCCATTGGTGTTGGGGTTACCCTGGTTAAGGGCCCACAATCCTCAATTTGACTGGGTCTCTGGGGAGATTCTTAGTTGGGGTACTGATTGTTTCAGGAGTTGCTTGAGCCTTCCAGTCAGGCTCTCGCAGCTAAGTTTGCCAGGATTGCCAGGGTGTTATGCAGATTTTGCGGACGTGTTCTCCAAAAAAGTTGCAGAGGTACTACCTCCCCATCGCCCCTATGACTGTGCCATTGATTTGTTGCCAAATGCTAAGCTTCCCAAGAGCAGGTTGTACTCCCTGTCACGTCCTGAGACTCAGGCTATGGCAGAGTACATTCAGGAGAACTTGGCTAAGGGATTTATCAGACCTTCACAGTCTCCAGTTGGGTCGGGGTTCTTCTTCGTGGGTAAAAAGGACAGTTCGTTGCGACCCTGCATCGACTTCAGGGAATTGAACCGTATCACGATTAAAAACTCATACCCACTGCCTCTCATTTCGGTCTTGTTTGACCAGCTTCGTACTGCCACCATTTTTTCTAAGATTGACCTACGCGGTGCGTACAATCTAATCCGAATAAGAGAGGGGGATGAATGGAAGATTGCCTTTAATACCCACTCAGGGCATTATGAATATTTGGTGATGCCTTTTGGGCTCTGTAATGCCCCGGCAGTCTTCCAGGATTTCATGAATGATGTGCTCAGGGAATATTTGGATAGATTCTTAGTTGTATACTTAGATGACATCCTAATCTTCTCCCATTCCCTGGAGGAACATCGGAAGCATGTACGCTTAGTCCTCCAGAAACTCAGAGACCACCGGCTTGGGGCGAAGCTGGAGAAGTGCGAATTTGAAGTTCAGCAAATCGCATTTCTAGGATATATTATCTCCCCAGAAGGTTTCCAAATGGAGGGTTCCAAGGTACAGGCAGTCCTGGATTGGGTGCAGCCCACTAGTTTGAAGGCGCTTCAGCGTTTCCTGGGCTTTGCGAATTTTTATAGACGATTTATCGCTGGATTTTCGTCTATAGTGGCGCCCTTGGTGGCACTCACTAAGAAAGGGGCGGATGTTGCTCACTGGTCTTGAGAGGCTAAAGCGGCTTTTGCCCGTCTCAAAAGGGCATTTGTTTCGGCCAAGGTGCTGCGACACCCAGATCCAGAGCGTCCTTTTGTGGTGGAGGTGGATGCCTCTGAGATGGGTATTGGGGCAGTGCTTTCTCAGATGGGAGTGTCTGATAATCGCCTTCATCCCTGTGCTTACTTTTCCCGTAAATTTTCGCCTGCCGAGATGAATTATGACGTGGGTAACCGGGAATTGTTGGCTATTAAGGATGCACTCGAGGAGTGGAGACACTGGCTTGAGGGGGCTAAGTTTGTGGTCTCAATTCTCACTGACCATAAGAATCTGGCATATTTAGAGTCAGCGAAGCGTCTCAATGCCAGGCAGGCACGATGGGCTTTGTTTTTTGCTCGCTTTAATTTTTTGATAACATATCGCCCTGGGTCAAAAAACATCAAGGCTGATGCGCTCTCGCGGAGTTTTGCTCCAATCCAGGAGACCACCGAGGAGCCGTTGCCCATTGTTTCCCCATCATGTATTAAAGTGGGCATTACCCAGGACCTCTTATCATTAGTCCTTAGAGCACAGGAGCAGGCTCCTCCAGACCTTCCGGTAGGTCTTTTGTTTGTGCCTCCTAGGTTAAGACAGCGAGTGTTCCTGGAATTCCATGCCAAGAAGTCGGCAGGTCACCCGGGTATTGCCAGAACTCGGGAGTTACTATCTAGGGTGGTGTGGTGGCCCTCGTGGCTAAGGATGTGGATCAGTGGGTTCGGGCATGTGACATCTGTGCCCGAAATAAGACTCCTAGAGGGGTTCCTGTTGGCCCATTACATCCACTCTCTATCCCATCTAAGCCATGGACCCACATTTCAATGGATTTTGTGGTGGACTTGCCCAAATCCTCGGGGATGACAGCCATCTGGGTTGTCGTTGACAGGTTTTCGAAGATGGCGCACTTCGTTCCACTGGTTGGGTTGCCATCGGCCAGATGCCTGTCTGAGTTATTTATGCAGCATGTTGTGCGCCTCCACGGGTTGCCACTTGATGTGGTCTCTGACCGTGGATCCCAGTTTGTGGCCAAATTCTGGAGGGCATTTTGTTCCGATCTCCAGATTTCTGTCAGCTTGTCGTCAGGCTACCATCCGCAGTCTAATGGGCAGACTGAAAGGGTGAACCAGTCCTTGGAGCAGTTCCTCAGGTGTTATGTCTCCAAGTGTCAGACTGACTGGGTTGCTCATCTGTCCATGGCGGAGTTTGCCTATAACAACGCGGCTCACTCTGCTACAGGGATCTCTCCCTTCCTTTGTGTGTATGGGCATCATCCTAAGGCCAATTCTTTTGACCCCCTGGACTCCACGCCTGGTGGTTCCTCTGTGGTTTCGGTCCTTAGAGGTATTTGGAGTAAAGTGAAGAAAGCCCTTGTGTCTGTGTCATTAGTGACCAAAAGGGTTTTTGATAAGCGGAAATGACCCTGCAGCTTCAAATTAGGAGACTTCGTCTGGTTGTCTACCAAGAATTTGAAGTTGAGACAGCCATCTCATAAGTTAGGCCCCCGGTTCATCGGCCCTTATAAGATCACCTGGTGCTGGTTCATTAAATACGGGTAACATCTTCATGTTTTGTTCCCAGTATTTTTTGGAGCATTGCTGGCTGGTGCTGGCTGATTATGCCTTTTGGGGGGGACCCATGTGTTGTTTTTTGAAGGATCATTAAAATGTTCTGCCCATACCTCCTTTAATAATTAATTACATTCCTCATTAATATATCCCCTGTATCCCACAGCCTAATTAATTTTATTCAGCAGATTTGGTCATAGATTGGTTTGCTGAAAAATTGGATAAGTGAATAGCGAGGATTGGATGTAGAATCTGCGATCAGTCTGGTCTGTGGTCTGATCTGCTGGGGATTGGACAAGTAGGTACTCAGCATAAGAAATAGTTGAAATCATGAATCAGAGCATTACAATAAATCTTTCTATCATCTATCTAGTGCATCCATGTACAACAAAAGGTGCTCTTATAGCATAAAATACTGATATGAATAGTGGTATTAAAGTGCAACTATATTAATCCTACTTTGCAGAAATCTTGAAACCTCTAAAAGATATCACATTTATTCTACTGTAGTAAAAAGAAAAGTTCCACTAAATATGCATGTTATTTCCTGAAATTGAAGGGATCAAAAGTCTGCCATTTTTTTAATTGGTTTTCAATGTTTGAATTTTCTAATGTTCTGTATAATTAGTGGTATCCGATTAGGGGGTATATTTACTAAGAATTGTATTTGTGTCGATTTGGTGGGAGTTTCATCTCGAATTTTATCGGTCGTGTTTTTTTGCAACTTTTTGAGTAAATTGCATGTAATTAACTAAGCTGCCGAGTTGACTTCTTTTGTATTCTACGATGTCGCTGTGATTTGTATTGTCGGGCAGTGTTTTACGGGAGTGATTAGTAAAACACTGCCGGTCATAACACAATGAATCCCGGCCAGATCAGTGAGATCCGTGCAGGTCTTCATTGTGTGTATTATGAGAAGTTTTTAAAGGGTAAAAAAATGTAAAAAAAATTGCGTGGGGTCCCCCCTCATAAGTATAACCAGCCTCGGGCTCTTTGAGCCGGTCCTGGTTGTAAAAATACAGGGGGAAAATTTGCGTATGGTCCTCCATAACTAAACAACCAGCACCGGGCTCTGCACCTGGCCCTGGTGCAAAAAATACGGGGGACAAAAAAAATAGGGGTTCCCCGTATTTTTAACACCAGCACCGGGCTCCAGTAGCCAGAGAGATAATGCCATAGCCGGGGGATACTTTTATGTCGGTCCCTGCGGCCATGGCATTACCCCCCCAACCAGTCACCCCTGGCCGGGGTTCCCTGGAGGAGTGGGGACCCCTACAATCAAGGGGTCCCCCCTCCAGGCACCCAAGGACCAGGGGTGAAGCCCGAGGCTGTCCCTCCATCCGTGGGAGGTGGATGGGAGGCTGATTGCCTTCATGTAAAAAGAAAGTATATTGTTTTTTGCAGTAGAACTACAAGTCCCAGCAAGCCTCCCCAGCAAGCTGGTACTTGGAGAACCACAAATACCAGCATGCGGGTGGAAAATGGGCCCGCTGGTATTTGTAGTTCTACTACAAAAAAAATACCCCCCAAAAAATATACAACACTCACACCGTGCTAGTATAACTTTAATTGACATACATGCACACTTATACACACACATACTTACCTATGTTGACACGGAGCACCTCGGTCCCCTTGTCCACTTAGAATCCATGGGGTACCTGTAAATAAAAATTATACTTGCAAACAATCCGGTGTCGTTCTGTCCTCTTCTTTAACTTTGTAATCCACGTACTTGTTTAAAATAAAAAAAATAAAAACCCGGTCCACGCTACTAAAGGGGTTCCATGTTTACACATGGAACCCTTTCCTCGACTGGTTGGACCCCCCGTGACTTCTGTCAGTGAATATCCTGCCAAACAATCAGGGAGTGCCACGTCATGGCATTCTCCTGATTAGCTCTGCGCTCCTGCAGTGTCAATCAGGAGGAGCGCACTTTTTACAATGTCGTGTAGCGCAGCTCCATTATAACCAATGATGGGAACTTTGCGGTCTGCGGTAGACCGCAAAGTCAATTGGGGTCACCCACAAGAGTGACCCCAATTGACTTCATAGTCTATCTATCTATCTATCTATCTAAATATATATATAAAATAGAGATGAGCGCCGGAAATTTTTCGGGTTTTGTGTTTTGGTTTTGGGTTCGGTTCCGCGGCCGTGTTTTGGGTTCGACCGCGTTTTGGCAAAACCTCACCGAATTTTTTTTGTCGGATTCGGGTGTGTTTTGGATTCGGGTGTTTTTTTCAAAAAACCCTAAAAAACAGCTTAAATCATAGAATTTGGGGGTAATTTTGATCCCAAAGTATTATTAACCTCAAAAAACATAATTTACACTCATTTTCAGCCTATTCTGAACACATCACACCTCACAATATTATTTTTAGTCCTAAAATTTGCACCGAGGTCGCTGTGTGAGTAAGATAAGCGACCCTAGTGGCCGACACAAACACCGGGCCCATCTAGGAGTGGCACTGCAGTGTCACGCAGGATGGCCCTTCCAAAAAACCCTCCCCAAACAGCACATGACGCAAAGAAAAAAAGAGGCGCAATGAGGTAGCTGACTGTGTGAGTAAGATTAGCGACCCTAGTGGCCGACACAAACACCGGGCACATCTAGGAGTGGCACTGCAGTGTCACGCAGGATGTCCCTTCCAAAAAACCCTCCCCAAACAGCACATGACGCAAAGAAAAAAAGAGGCGCAATGAGGTAGCTGTGTGAGTAAGATTAGCGACCCTAGTGGCCGACACAAACACCGGGCCCATCTAGGAGTGGCACTGCAGTGTCACGCAGGATGTCCCTTCCAAAAAACCCTCCCCAATCAGCACATGATGCAAAGAAAAAGAAAAGAAAAAAGAGGTGCAAGATGGAATTATCCTTGGGCCCTCCCACCCACCCTTATGTTGTATAAACAAAACAGGACATGCACACTTTAACCAACCCATCATTTCAGTGACAGGGTCTGCCACACGACTGTGACTGATATGACGGGTTGGTTTGGACCCCCCCCAAAAAAGAAGCAATTAATCTCTCCTTGCACAAACTGGCTCTACAGAGGCAAGATGTCCACCTCATCTTCACCCTCCGATATATCACCGTGTACATCCCCCTCCTCACAGATTATCAATTCGTCCCCACTGGAATCCACCATCTCAGCTCCCTGTGTACTTTGTGGAGGCAATTGCTGCTGGTCAATGTCTCCGCGGAGGAATTGATTATAATTCATTTTAATGAACATCATCTTCTCCACATTTTCTGGATGTAACCTCGTACGCCGATTGCTGACAAGGTGAGCGGCGGCACTAAACACTCTTTCGGAGTACACACTTGTGGGAGGGCAACTTAGGTAGAATAAAGCCAGTTTGTGCAAGGGCCTCCAAATTGCCTCTTTTTCCTGCCAGTATAAGTACGGACTGTGTGACGTGCCTACTTGGATGCGGTCACTCATATAATCCTCCACCATTCTATCAATGTTGAGAGAATCATATGCAGTGACAGTAGACGACATGTCCGTAATCGTTGTCAGGTCCTTCAGTCCGGACCAGATGTCAGCATCAGCAGTCGCTCCAGACTGCCCTGCATCACCGCCAGCGGGTGGGCTCGGAATTCTGAGCCTTTTCCTCGCACCCCCAGTTGCGGGAGAATGTGAAGGAGGAGATGTTGACAGGTCGCGTTCCGCTTGACTTGACAATTTTGTCACCAGCAGGTCTTTCAACCCCAGCAGACCTGTGTCTGCCGGAAAGAGAGATCCAAGGTAGGCTTTAAATCTAGGATCGAGCACGGTGGCCAAAATGTAGTGCTCTGATTTCAACAGATTGACCACCCGTGAATCCTTGTTAAGCGAATTAAGGGCTGCATCCACAAGTCCCACATGCCTAGCGGAATCGCTCCGTGTTAGCTCCTTCTTCAATGCCTCCAGCTTCTTCTGCAAAAGCCTGATGAGGGGAATGACCTGACTCAGGCTGGCAGTGTCTGAACTGACTTCACGTGTGGCAAGTTCAAAGGGCATCAGAACCTTGCACAACGTTGAAATCATTCTCCACTGCACTTGAGACAGGTGCATTCCATCTCCTATATCGTGCTCAATTGTATAGGCTTGAATGGCCTTTTGCTGCTCCTCCAACCTCTGAAGCATATAGAGGGTTGAATTCCACCTCGTTACCACTTCTTGCTTCAGATGATGGCAGGGCAGGTTCAGTAGTTTTTGGTGGTGCTCCAGTCTTCTGTACGTGGTGCCTGTATGCCGAAAGTGTCCCGCAATTTTTCTGGCCACCGACAGCATCTCTTGCACGCCCCTGTCGTTTTTTAAAAAATTCTGCACCACCAAATTCAAGGTATGTGCAAAACATGGGACGTGCTGGAATTTGCCCATATTTAATGCACACACAATATTGCTGGCGTTGTCCGATGCCACAAATCCACAGGAGAGTCCAATTGGGGTAAGCCATTCCGCGATGATCTTCCTCAGTTGCCGTAAGAGGTTTTCAGCTGTGTGCGTATTCTGGAAAGCGGTGATACAAAGCGTAGCCTGCCTAGGAAAGAGTTGGCGTTTGCGAGATGCTGCTACTGGTGCCGCCGCTGCTGTTCTTGCGGCGGGAGTCCATACATCTACCCAGTGGGCTGTCACAGTCATATAGTCCTGACCCTGCCCTGCTCCACTTGTCCACATGTCCGTGGTTAAGTGGACATTGGGTACAACTGCATTTTTTAGGACACTGGTGAGTCTTTTTCTGACGTCCGTGTACATTCTCGGTATCGCCTGCCTAGAGAAGTGGAACCTAGATGGTATTTGGTAACGGGGGCACACTGCCTCAATAAATTGTCTAGTTCCCTGTGAACTAACGGCGGATACCGGACGCACGTCTAACACCAACATAGTTGTCAAGGGCTCAGTTATCCGCTTTGCAGTAGGATGACTGCTGTGATATTTCATCTTCCTCGCAAAGGACTGTTGAACAGTCAATTGCTTACTGGAAGTAGTACAAGTGGGCTTACGACTTCCCCTCTGGGATGACCATCGACTCCCAGCGGCAACAACAGCAGCGCCAGCAGCAGTAGGCGTTACACGCAAGGATGCATCGGAGGAATCCCAGGCAGGAAAGGACTCGTCAGACTTGCCAGTGACATGGCCTGCAGGACTATTGGCATTCCTGGGGAAGGAGGAAATTGACACTGAGGGAGTTGGTGGGGTGGTTTGCGTGAGCTTGGTTACAAGAGGAAGGGATTTACTGGTCAGTGGACTGCTTCCGCTGTCACCCAAAGTTTTTGAACTTGTCACTGACTTATTATGAATGCGCTGCAGGTGACGTATAAGGGAGGATGTTCCGAGGTGGTTAACGTCCTTACCCCTACTTATTACAGCTTGACAAAGGGAACACACGGCTTGACACCTGTTGTCCGCATTTCTGGTGAAATACCTCCACACCGAAGAGCTGATTTTTTTGGTATTTTCACCTGGCATGTCAACGGCCATATTCCTCCCACGGACAACAGGTGTCTCCCCGGGTGCCTGACTTAAACAAACCACCTCACCATCAGAATCCTCCTGGTCAATTTCCTCCCCAGCGCCAGCAACACCCATATCCTCCTCATCCTGGTGTACTTCAACACTGACATCTTCAATCTGACTATCAGGAACTGGACTGCGGGTGCTCCTTCCAGCACTTGCAGGGGGCATGCAAATAGTGGAAGGCGCATGCTCTTCACGTCCAGTGTTGGGAAGGTCAGGCATCGCAAACGACACAATTGGACTCTCCTTGTGGATTTGGGATTTCAAAGAACGCACAGTTCTTTGCGGTGCTTTTGCCAGCTTGAGTCTTTTCAGTTTTCTAGCGAGAGGCTGAGTGCTTCCATCCTCATGTGAAGCTGAACCACTAGCCATGAACATAGGCCAGGGCCTCAGCCGTTCCTTGCCACTCCGTGTGGTAAATGGCATATTGGCAAGTTTACGCTTCTCCTCCGACAATTTTATTTTAGGTTTTGGAGTCCTTTTTTTTCTGATATTTGGTGTTTTGGATTTGACATGCTCTGTACTATGACATTGGGCATCGGCCTTGGCAGACGACGTTGCTGGCATTTCATCGTCTCGGCCATGACTAGTGGCAGCAGCTTCAGCACGAGGTGGAAGTGGATCTTGATCTTTCCCTAATTTTGGAACCTCAACTTTTTTGTTCTCCATATTTTATAGGCAGAACTAAAAGGCACCTCAGGTAAACAATGGAGATGGATGGATTGGATACTAGTATACAATTATGGACGGTCTGCCACGGTTAGGTGGTATAAAAAAACCACGGTTAGGTGGTATATATTATAATAATAATACAATTATGGATGGACGGACTGCCTGCCGACTGCCGACACAGAGGTAGCCACAGCCGTGAACTACCGCACTGTACACTGGTTGATAAAGAGATAGTAGTATACTCGTAACAACTAGTATGACACTATGACGACGGTATAAAGAATGCAAAAAAAAACACAGTTAGGTGGTATATATTATAATAATAATACAATTATGGATGGACGGACTGCCTGCCGACTGCCGACACAGAGGTAGCCACAGCCGTGAACTACCGCACTGTACACTGGTTGATAAAGAGATAGTAGTATACTCGTAACAATTAGGATGACACTATGACGGTATAAAGAATGAAAAAAAAACCACGGTTAGGTGGTAGGTATATAATAATAAATAATACAATTCTGGTCGGACGGACTGCCTGCCGTGTGCCGACACAGAGGTAGCCACAGCCGTGAACTACCGCACTGTACACTGGTTGATAAAGAGATAGTAGTATACTCGTAACAATTAGGATGACACTATGACGGTATAAAGAATGAAAAAAAAACCACGGTTAGGTGGTAGGTATATAATAATAAATAATACAATTCTGGTCGGACGGACTGCCTGCCGTGTGCCGACACAGAGGTAGCCACAGCCGTGAACTACCGCACTGTACACTGGTTGATAAAGAGATAGTAGTATACTCGTAACAATTAGGATGACACTATGACGGTATAAAGAATGAAAAAAAAACCACGGTTAGGTGGTAGGTATATAATAATAAATAATACAATTCTGGTCGGACGGACTGCCTGCCGTGTGCCGACACAGAGGTAGCCACAGCCGTGAACTACCGCACTGTACACTGGTTGATAAAGAGATAGTAGTATACTCGTAACAATTAGGATGACACTATGACGGTATAAAGAATGAAAAAAAAACCACGGTTAGGTGGTAGGTATATAATAATAAATAATACAATTCTGGTCGGACGGACTGCCTGCCGTGTGCCGACACAGAGGTAGCCACAGCCGTGAACTACCGCACTGTACACTGGTTGATAAAGAGATAGTAGTATACTCGTAACAATTAGGATGACACTATGACGGTATAAAGAATGAAAAAAAAACCACGGTTAGGTGGTAGGTATATAATAATAAATAATACAATTCTGGTCGGACGGACTGCCTGCCGTGTGCCGACACAGAGGTAGCCACAGCCGTGAACTACCGCACTGTACTGTGTCTGCTGCTAATATAGACTGGTTGATATTTAAAGAGATATTAGTAGTATACAACAATACTATACTGGTGGTCAGGCACTGGTCACCACTCCTGCAGCAAAAGTGTGCACTGTTAATTAATATAATTGTACTCCTGGCTCCTGCTAACAACCTGCAGTGCTCCCCAGTCTCCCCCACAATTAATTATAAGCTTTTAATTTATACATTGATGACTGTGCAGCACACTGGGCTGAGCTGAGTGCACACAGACTGAGTCACACTGTGTGACTGACTGTGCTGTGTATCGTTTTTTTTTTCAGGCAGAGAACGGATATAGCAGAGAGAAGTGAACGGATATATTATATTAAATAAAAGTTAACTAGCAACTGCACTGGTCACTGACTGTGGTAAACTAACTCTGTCTGCGACTCTGCACAATCTCTCTCTATCTAATCTATCTATCTCTATTCTAATGGAGAGGACGCCAGACACGTCCTCTCCCTATCAATCTCAATGCACGAGTGAAAATGGCGGCGACGCGCGGCTCCTTATATAGAATCCGAGTCTCGCGATAGAATCCGAGCCTCGCGAGAATCCGACAGCGTCATGATGACGTTCGGGCGCGCTCGGGTTAACCGAGCAAGGCGGGAAGATCCGAGTCGCTCGGACCCGTGGAAAAAAAAGTGAAGTTCGTGCGGGTTCGGATTCAAAGAAACCGAACCCGCTCATCTCTAATATAAAATATATTATATATATACATATATAAATATATTTTATATATATATATATATATATATAGGCAAAAAGTGGAGACATGCAGCGACACTCAGAGACTGATCCCAAAGATTAAGGTGCAAAAGTAGATTCTTTAATCCATAAAAAGCAGAAACACAAAAGGTGACCAACGTTTCGGGGCGCTGACGCCCCTTTGTCAAGGTGATACAAGTACATACAACATCTACATACCTTTAAATAAACCGAGAAGACCCGCGAACGGGACACACGCGACGGAAGGAAAGTGAGAACGGGATCCGCTCTGTGCACTTCCGGGTGTGGTGACGTCAGCATGCTCATACGCCGGAGTCCGTCACTTCCTGGATACCCGCAGTTTACTCGGTCGCCAAGGAGACCGGGGCTGTGGTAACCATAGGACGGATAGACGTAGGTGCAGCTGGCAAAAAACAAATGTGAACCTGTGTATAATTAAGCTGAGTGAAAAAATATATATACCTGGCAGAAACATATAAACATAAAACTTACTGTGAATTGTATTAAACGTAAAAAATACAAAAAATAACCAGCAATAATATACTAATATTAAGTGCTAAAGGAAGCAAAATATACAGGGCTTAGAGATACATAGCTGGATGCAACCTGCACGGAAAAAAGATGTTAGAGTAATATATTTTTTGCAACAACAACTAAGAAAAAAATTTCTTATAAAAATAATAAATTGATGCAAAACAATTGATCTCAGTTGAACATGGTAAAACCTTATTGGCATAAATTCAACCATTTAAATTTGAAATACACTCACAGCAATTTTATCATATTTATTTATTTCAATGCTCTTTACTACTGATATCTTTTACAAGCCCACCGATGAGAACACTTTACTGCGAGCTAACAGTCACCATCCTAGAGCATTGAAAAAAGGTTTACCAAGGTCCCAATTAATAAGGGCCGCAAGAATAACTAGCGACCCATCTAAATTGGAACCGGCTTTGTCCACTGTAGTAAATCGTTTTACTGCTAATGAACTTTCCAAACATAAGGTAGAAGTTGCAGCCATTCCACGACAGGAACTGTTACAGCAAAGACCCAAGAAACAAGAAGAATTGGTACCATTAGTTACCAAATACACCACCGCCAGCCCTGTGATACCACGAGCCCTAAAAGCAATGTGGCCTATAATATCCACTGATAAGAAGTTATCTGTCTTTAAGAAAAAGAGACCTCTTACATGCTTCAAGAAAAACAGAAGTATCAAGGATTACGTGGTTCATTCTGACATAACGGGTTTTGGGGAACAGCCTGCTGCCAATTTTTTGACTAAACTCCCAGGATGTTACAGGTGCCTTGGGTGTAAGACATGTGTTAATATTCAACCAGGGCCATCTTTTTTATCCACCTCTACAGGAAAAATTTTCAACATTAGACATGTTACCACGTGCACTACCACCCATATTGTATATTTAATCACATGTCCCTGCAAGCTACAGTACGTAGGCAAGACCGTGCGTACCGCACGAGAACGTTTTGCTATGCATAGATCAGCTAATCAAATATGCCATCTCAGGAAAGTCTTCTGACCAACCGGTTGCCAAACATTATGCTGAACGCCATCATTCGCTTCATAACCTGAATTTTCAGATCATTGATCACATCCCTAAATCCATACGTGGAGGTGACCGTGGGGGACAGCTTTTACGCCTTGAGGCTTGATGGATTTACACTCTTGATACCATCAGGCCCAAAGGTCTTAATGATAAAATTGCTTGGAGCGTATTTCAAATTTAAATGGTTGAATTTATGCCAATAAGGTTTTACCATGTTCAACTGAGATCAATTGTTTTGCATCAATTTATTATTTTTATAAGAAAAAAAATTCTTAGTTGTTGTTGCAAAAAATACATTACTCTAACATCTTTTTTCCGTGCAGGTTGCATCCAGCTATGTGTCTCTAAGCCCTGTATATTTTGCTTCCTTTAGCACTTAATATTAGTATATTATTGCTGGTTATTTTTTGTATTTTTTACGTTTAATACAATTCACAGTAAGTTTTATGTTTATATGTTTCTGCCAAGTATATATATTTTTTCACTCAGCTTAATTATACACAGGTTCACATTTGTTTTTTGCCAGCTGCACCTACGTCTATCCGTCCTATGGTTACCACAGCCCCGGTCTCCTTGGCGACCGAGTAAACTGCGGGTATCCAGGAAGTGACGGACTCCGGCGTATGAGCATGCTGACGTCACCACACCCGGAAGTGCACAGAGCGGATCCCGTTCTCACTTTCCTTCCGTCGGGTGTGTCCCGTTCGCGGGTCTTCTCGGCTTATTTAAAGGTATGTAGATGTTGTATGTACTTGTATCACCTTGACAAAGAGGCGTCAGCGCCCCGAAACGTTGGTCACCTTTTGTGTTGCTGCTTTTTATGGATTAAAGAATCTACTTTTGCACCTTAATCTTTGGGATCAGTCTCTGAGTGCCGCTGCATGTCTCCACTTTTTGCCTATACTTATTATTCCAGAGGGCACCGGAGCAACAATTTTGGGGTGAGTGCCAGCTCTTTTTGAAATATATATATATATATATATGGACAGAAACAAAAGTTCTCTTGGGGAGCTTTACCACCACAGATATACTTATATAATTATAAAATCATTTATTAAAAAACATGTATACTTTTATAACATGAATCACAAGATCACACATGTCATATGAGCAATACATTAATTTCTGATTGTCTGTTGTACATTATGTTTTCAATCATTAGATGAAATACTTATTCCTCAGCATGAGAAAGTATGAATGGTCTGTTCACTGTTTTTACGGAAAACGCACAATCGTTGAAACCCAACGCGTTTCGTCCCTTAGGCCTTCATCAGGGGTGCAAATCAAAGAATGGGTTCACCAAAGGGAATATAAACAGAGCATGAATTCACTGAGAGTGTATTCCTGTGGAAACTTAACAAACCATCAAATTATGGGTGTTGGCTGAAGTACATCAATAGTACATCCATGTATTTCCAGAAACTTCTATTAAGATTTTACAAACTGGCAATTCGGATGAGATCAGGAGATATTATCCGATCAGACCCTGGTGTGTTGTCTCAAGGTCCACCACACCAAGTATAGCTGTGAGGTGGACCTTGAGACAACACACCAGGGTCTGATCGGATAATATCTCCTGATCTCATCCGAATTGCCAGTTTGTAAAATCTAAATAGAAGTTTCTGGAAATACATGGATGTACTATTGATGTACTTCAGCAAACACCCATAATTTGATGGTTTGTTAAGTTTCCACAGGAATACACTCTCAGTGAATTCATGCTCTGTTTATATTCCCTTTGGTGAACCCATTCTTTAATTTGCACCCCTGATGAAGTCATAAGGGATGAAACGCGTTGGGTTTCAACGATTGTGCGTTTTCCGTAAAAACAGTGAACAGACCATTCATACTTTCTCATGCTGAGGAATAAGTATTTCATCTAATGATTGAAAACATCATGTACAACAGACAATCAGAAATTAATGTATTGCTCATATGACATGTGTGATCTTGGGATTCATGTTATAAAAGTATACATGTTTTTTAATAAATGATTTTATAATTATATAAGTATATCTGTGGTGGTAAAGCTCCCCAAGAGAACTTTTGTTTCTGTCCATTCTATGTGCAGTACTCCTTCTGACAGGGGGTACCTCTCAGTGGTTTGAGCTATTAGACTATAGCGCAATTAAGGGGTCTTAAGTTTTTCTTTTTTTTATATATATATATATATATATATATATATACATATTGATCATTATATACATGTTAATATATATATATATTTATAAATATAAAATATAAGTAGACAGATATATAAGACCTGCACAGGGGGAGCAAGGGGTCTGGTGCTGAAATGAGGGAGAGGGCACCCTGGAGTAAGTACCCTGAGCCCCCCAAAATCTCAATCCGGCCCTGATAGCAGTAATACCGCAAGAAGCCCTTAGTAGTCTCACCCTGCTAGAACTACAGTACATAAGACAGTCATAACCAGCGGTTGAAGTGGGCCGGTATGCGACGGTATGGCATACCAGCACTTCTTCCACTGACCAGGAAGTCTTTTTTTTTTTATTAAATTAAGTGTGTTCAGTAGGAGGCGAGGGAAGTAGCCAGCCTGCTGCACTAAGGATGCTTCTCCAGTCCCTGCTCGGCATCCACGCTGACTAGGCGGCTGTGAAGAGCACCCTACCTGTGAGGCTCTAGGCTCACAGTCGCCCACCGCTGACCGCCGCTGACCACAAATGACGGCAGTCAGAGGTACCTTACCGCCGCCACACTGAAGGCCTCCTGCTGTCACTCTCCCTGTCCCTGCTATCACTCTCTCTGTCCCTGCTGTCACTCTCTCTTTTGGTTCATACTGTGTGGCATATTGTGAATTTTGGCTCATTCGGTGTGGTGTAATGTGAATTTTGGCTCATTCTGTGGGAAGTTTGGCTCATTCTGTGTGCTATAACGTGATTTTTGGCTCAAACCATGAGCTATAATGTGAATTTCGGCTCATTCTGTGTGCTATAATGTGAATTTCGGCTCATACCGTGTGCTGTAATGTGAAATTTCGGCTCATACAGTGCACTATAAGGTGAAAGGGGCACCAGTACTAGATAGTATAAGGAGTCCTACTACACTGAAGGTCACGCCTCCTTTTGAGTAGCCAAGCCCCCTTTTCTAGGGCGCCACTTCAAAATTTCCACTTCGACCACTGGTCATAACACAAACTAACCCCCCCTCTCTCTCAACAGCACTATGTAGTGCACTTTGAAGACTAACTACCACTGGCTCCCAACTGTCCCCCGTAGTCTTTCACAACCTCTGCTAACTCCGGATACCCTCCCCCGTGAGATCACATGCATGCTCACCTCCTGTATCTCCACCGGGCGCTTGTACTGCTTGGGAGGGTAGAGCAAAGAAATGGAGCCTGGGGGATCTGACCTAAGCCGTGGCCACGCTACATGTTGCTGGTGCTTCTGCTTGTCATCCAATTTGACAGGCGCAGCAGCAGCCGGCAGCAGCAGGGTAGCAGAGCAGGGAGAGTGCCTCTTCACCTTGGCGCCTCCATGCGTTGCATAACCCTGCTGAGCGGGTATCGCCGCCACAGTGGCGATATGTACAGGCAGCAATTGTTGATCCGGGAGGATGGCACCTCTCTCATGTTTGGGGGGAGCGAGCTGCCCCCTTGCCCCCCATTCCGACGCCCCTGGGTGATATTTCAAGACAGAGAAGGGTGGAGAACTGTTAGAGTAGGATTATTGCTGTGCTGAATATTGAGACTTTGCGGTAATAATCTCCTCAGAGCCACTTTTACATCAGAGTTCTGCAGACTGTATATGATTGGATTTAACATGGGTATGACTGTTGTATAGAATGCGGTGAACACAAAATCCACAACATCAGAGTACACTGGTAACAGATAAACTATTACAGCTGATGCATAGTACATGGTTATAATCATTAGGTGGGATGAGCAGGTGGAGAAGGCTTTTCTTCTTCCATCACTGGACTTAATACGCAAGACAATGGAGAAAATGTTTATGTATGACACCAAAGTGCATAAAAATGGACACAGTCCATATAATAATATTTCTACAGTAATTATATACAGCAGCTCTGTGCCTGTGCAGGTGATCATAGTAAGAGATTTGATATCACAGAAGAACTGATGGATTGTATTAGAGTGACAGGAGGTCATGTTTAATACTGAGATTATAAATAGTAATGAATTAAAACATGCAGTCACCCATAATCCTATAATTATCAGGGTGCAGTTTCCCCTGCTCATAATGCGATGATAGTGTAAAGGGAGACATATAGCCACATACCGGTCATACGCCATAATGAATAACAGAATATCCTCTGCCGAGGCCACTGCAAAGTGAAAGTAAAACTGTGTGAAGCATTGTGCAAAAGATACAATGTTATTTCCTGATAGTAACACGTCCAGAAATTTAGGGACAGTGACCGTTGTGTATAATATGTCTATAACTGACAGATTGCAGATAAATAGAAACATTGGTTTATGTAACTGTGGTTCCAGGGATATGACTGTGATTATAGAAGAATTCACCAACACTCCGGCAAAATATATTAAGAAAAATAGGTAAGAAATGAGCACCTTGCATCCCGTCTTATCACAAAATGTCAGAATGCGGAAATATTCAACAGATGTCTGATTCTTTATTCTCATATTCTTTATAGTCTAGAAAAAAAGATGTTGGAGGTTTGCCCTTATTTGCACCCTGCTAACTCTCTCATTCCCTCTTCCACGAAGGGGTTTATTTACTAAAAGTCAATTTGGGTTAATGTTGATCGATTTGTGGTCGATGTTGGGTCATTGTTTGATAGATTATGTGTTTCAGGGTCTAAATCACACACTTACTAACAGATGATTTTTAAAAAAAAAATGTAAGCGATGTCAAAAATCATCTGTTAGAAAATGTGTGATTTAGACCCTGAAACACAAAAATAGACAAAACATAGACCAAAAATCCTTCAGCATCGACCCAAATCGTCTTTTAGCAAATATACCCCCATATCTCAAGTTTATAAAGTTTTGATTTATTTCTAAAATTTTTACACATATTTACATATTTATGAACATTATCAGTCATTATTTTTTACAGTTTTATTTTTTTTAAATCCTCTGTAAATCAGACTTATTTTAGGTTTGCAGTGGGATTTTTTACAAATACTTTGACAATAAAAATAACTCTTTAAAAAAAAAGAAATATGTTTATTAGTTATTTTTATATATCAGACACTGTGTTGTATTACAGTATATTATTTCATTTATGGTAAATTAAGTTTGAATCACAGTTTGTACAGTATATTTCCACTGGTTGCTACAACAGTTGTTACAGCAGCTAGGTCTCACTTTACTTTACTGTACAGTATGTTATGCTTTATACTGTCATGTCACCAAGCACATGAAGCATTCTGTAAGCTGAGAATGGGTTCGAAATGACTTGTCAACTGTCAAAATGTCAATATTCACACTGTCAAAACTATTATGTCGACAGGTACTGCGTGTCAGCAAAGTAAATGCCAACATGTTCACTATGTCAGCACCTATTTTCAGCATTGCAAAAGAAAGGTAAATCAACCAAGAGAAACCAAAAAACGGGCGCTACTGGGGCTGGTTCTTCCAGCAGCTGTACAGGAGATAGTCACACTCCTAAACAAAACAATATCTACAGAAAAAACAGCGCTATAGATTCAGGTGATAGGCAACAATAATGTCACTAGATGATCAAATAAAGCAAATTCATTTAATACTAAAAATGTGCTTAGACTTATTCACATTGGTTCTTCCTATCAGGAATTTCATAAAATGACATACATGGATATAAATCAATGCACATGCTCTGATTAAAACATAGTTAATATAAATAGTATAACTACAGCCCCTTTAAATGGTCAAGCATGTGGGTTCACTCATAAGGTCCTGTATTGTTGAAGTCCACTCGAATTGGACCTATATAGGTTGCAGATCAGCTGATACTGTAATACTTCAAACATGGACCGTATGCAAGGGTCCCAAAGGATAAATATAGTAACTGGTCCTTTAGGTAATTTTCAAGGGAAAGTCCATTTAGCGTCAATCCTAATTGGATGGTAGCAGTTGGAGGCGCATTATTGTAGGAGTCCCTTTAACCTTCTATGCTTGCACCGTTCACAATAGAGTTCCACTGTTGAGTTGCCGCAGTAATTGGTATCCTTCTAAGTGACCCAATGACCAAGGGGGAAGCAACTCCTGACGTGTTCTTAGACAGCTTTATCAAAGGAACTATTTTCAGCATTGTCTCTAACCTTAACCCTAACTTTAACATATTATTGTCTAGATTAAAGTGTCTGACACAGCAATAACTTTTCTTTGTCCAGTTTAACATCTTAGTTTATTGTTTATCAAAAGCATCTCTGGTATTATTAGTACTTTTAGGGTTAAACGGATCTTATTCTACATACTTTTACAAAACGCAAGAAATTTTACATGATTGTGGTGCTAATTTCAATAATATATCACAATTAGTAATATAAAACACACATGTATTGATTGATTTACTTACAGTAAATATCAATACTATTTTACTTACTAAGCTTTTCAAAGACACATACTAGTAAAAACTAAATATTTTCTCACCTTTCTGATAATATTAATCATAAGATTTCCAACCAGGAATTTGTCAGTAAGACATAAACCAATGTGATATCTCTCATGTGAAATTTAATGTCTGTACTTTCTTCTCCTGTCCTCACTGCAGTAACACAACATCCTTTAATGTAACATGTTACAGGACTGAGAGGGAACTGAGAAGGATATTTATACACTGTTAGTCTCTGTATAATCTTCACACTTTCAAAAACATTGCCTATGGGGAAAATAATAATGTTTGAAATTGCATCATCCTTACTGAGCTCTTGCGTTTTATATAAAGTTTTATAAAGTGTAATTTAGATAAGCCTGTAATTCCAACAAAAAAAGTGTTGTAACTTTTGAACCATAACTACTATTTCAGATCTATTTGCAGAAATAAACTTTTCCACAAATTCTGATGTTGTTTGACATGTTACACAACACACTTTCCATTTGAAAAAACTGACTTAGATTCAAGATAGACGATTTTAAGATGGTGCCCATGTACGGTACATACCCTAAAAGATAGCTCACCTCACCCATACCTTACTGGAGTATTCAGTTTTCCCATTTCATGCACAGTTTTTGAAACAAAGGGGTGTACTGCGACTTTTAAATCACCTTGTATATGAAGTAAGCTTGATATATCATGGGTACAGTAAATGTAAGATGACATAGTGTATTCACAACAAAAAACAATAAGCCACCAAATTAGATTGTATACAGATTTATTGTGAGTGTTTAATACCTCATTGTATATTGACAGGCATGTGGTGAGTCTCAGGAATAGGAAGACAGTCAATGAGCTTGTACCCAACAAAGGGCCTGATAGAGAAATGGAACTAATGCAATCACTAGTGCAGGGGTGGCAATAATATGTAAATGCTAATCTCATACTTCCCTTGTTCCCAGGTGCAACTGCGATGGTGGATAAAAGAGAATTGTAGGGTTCGTCTAGGTGCACACAGGTGAGATCAGCAACCCAATATAAATCAAATCCTGTGCAGTCAAGAGAATATAGAAATGTAAGGATAAAGTGGATTCAGATCAAAGGTGCCACACCCCAAAATACTCCCTTCTATATAGAGTTCATCATGGGGCCTAATAAATACAAACTAGTCTGTATTCCGTTCTTCCTGAAGTCCGTGGTGTTGCTTGATGTTCTTTTTCTCAATGATGTACAATATTCACATGAAAATAAAATAAAATGCAAATTTGTAGTGTGTGTTTTTGTTAGCTACAAGTATTTGACCCATGGTGTACAGATGTAGCTAGTCTCATTTTTGCCATGATGCATGTGCATAGGAAGACGCATCCCAGCAGAAACAAGGTGCTCCTGGGAGTGACTATTCACAACGGCAATTAGGTAATACAAAGTCTATGAGCCATGTGTGTGACTATACACATGTGCCCGTGTATGTGCACATTAGCAATGGCAAACTAATTCCAGGTGTGATTAGCTGCAGAATAGATGGGGCTCTCTTAATCTGTAGTTCACAATAGAGCATGATATTCACTAAAAGGCATGTCACAGTAATGGTCAGTAATGGAACACACTCACTTAAACTTAATGGTGAACCCTGTACATAAAGGGATCAACTCCACCACATGACACATTACCAAAAAGAGATTTCTCCTAGCATGGATATAGAGAAAAGGCATACCAAACTCACTCTAGTGATGAGTGACAAAATGGGATTTGGCACTTACCAGTAAATACTTTTCTCTGATTCCACAGGGGACACTGGAGATTAGTACATTGGGGTATAAGGGTGTGGTTAGTGGAAGCTGGGCACTTTAAGAATTTAGAAGTTTGAGGCTCCTCCCCCTCTATTCCCCAGCAAACCCTCAGTTAGAAAAATGGAGACTGAGTGGAGATGGAGAAATAAGAGGATGAAACTGAAGAGGTCACACCGACAATATCATGCAAAAGAGACACAACATAACTATATACAAGCAAGCAGGTGAAGCAGTGCTGAAGAGGGTGTCCAGTGTCCCCTGTGGAATCAGAGAAAAGTATTTACTGGTAAGTACCAAAATCCCATTCTCTCTTTCATCCACTAGGGGGCACTGGAGAAAGCACTCTGTGGAAGTGCCAAAGTTTCCCCCACGGATGGGAGAGCTCTGAGAAACCTACAAAACAAGGTGGCCAAAATGCAAAGCGGTAGTCCCAAACCTGTCAAACTTATAACATTTAACATAGGTATTTACCATCGACCAAGTAGCAGCATGGCAAAGCTGCACGCTGGAAGCCCGGTGATGTGTTTCCCAAGACGCACTTACTGAATGGATGGAGGGCACCAACATAGATGTAGGAGGTTGCCTAGCATTGGTCACATAGGCCTGATGGATAGTTAGCCATATCCATCAATAAAACTGCATCATATAGACCAAACAGTGCATCAGATTTTCGCTATAGCCGGGCAATGTAGATACATAAACCCCATACGACATACAAGGTGAAGGGTACTCCAGAATCCTCACTCAACGAAGGCACCACAATAGGCTAATTGTAACACAGACACTACCTTAGGCAGGAAAGAAGCCTGCATTCTAAGCTCAGCTCTATCTTCATGAAAAATTAGGTATGGAGGTTTGCATGATAGTGTCACCAACTTGGAAACACGATGAGCTGAGGCCAATGCTAGAAAGAGAACTGTCTTCAATGACAGATACAGTATTTGAGATCCACCTCTTCCAGCAGTTCAAACAGAGAAGATTGCAGAAATGTAAAAATCAAATTCCGGACCGGAGGAGTTGTTGATGGAACAAAAAGAAGGTTGCACCGAGAGATCTCCCTGAAGAAATGTCTGAACCTCAGGTAGGAGGACCAGTATGCGCTGAATGAAAATGCATATGGCAGAGATCTGTACCTTTAAAGATCACAAACAAAGGCCAGTATCAAGACCTGCCTGTAGAAATAGCAACAGTCGAGACAAACAAAATACCATATAGAGAAAGTCACGACCCTCACACCATGCCACATAACACCAAATCCGATGGTAATGAGAAGCTGTAACACACTTTCTGGAGTAAACAATAGTGGGAATGCCCTCCTCTGGGATTCCCTTGCATCTTTAGATGACAGCCACAACAGCCACCCCAATAAACTCAGCCACCCCAATAAACTCAGCCATGTTAGGTTGGGGTGCATGAACAGACCCTGATGCAGATATCCGGACAAAGTTGCAGGGGACATGGTTTATCTGCAGGTAACATTAGAAGGTCAGAGAACCAACTTCTCCAAGGCCAATCTAGTGACACAATAATGACCATGACTAATTCACATTTTATGCACTTTAGTACGTGGAAGAGTGGAATTGGAGGAAAGAGATAGACCAGGTTGTAGGGCTAGGGGACTGTTTGTGCATTTGCTGCCTCTGCTGCTAAATCTCATGTCCTGGACACATATCTTGTTAGCTGATTCTTTAACCAAGATGCTATGAGGCCTATTTGAGGACAACCCCAACACCGAACTAGGGCCTGTAATACGTTTGGATGCAGCACCCATTCTTTGGGGTGAAGGTCTTGGTGACTGAGATAATCCGCTTCCCAGTTGTCCATTCCTGGGATGAACAGTAGATGTAGATGGCAGTTGCAACAGACAAATGTCCATGGTATGTTTACCCCAGGAAATGTTATCATGAGTGATACATATGTAGAAGAAGCACATCTATTACCCCCACCACACTCACCACAGAAGACAGAACTCATTGCACTTGGCAGGGCATGTCAGATAGCAGAAAAATGTCAAAATTTGTACAGACTCACAATATCCTATTGCTATTGTGCACAATTGTGGTACTATATGGAAACTCAGGAACTTTCTGTCCTCCAGCGGAACACCTATATCAAATACAGGCATACAGATGGAGCCATGTTTATCTTGCCTTCTCTGCTGCACCTATGCACACCATGGTTTATTAACATAAAGCCTACATCTATTGTTCTCAGCTGTAATACAATACAGAGAACAATACAGCAGGGGATTAAGTCATTACAGCAGGTGATTACGTCTGACTGCCCTGGCTCAGTTAATCCTATTAAAGGCAAAGATAAAGATGGCTCCATCTGTATTTCAGAACTTGATGAAAACTGTCCAGCTGCCTAAGAAGGTAGCAGTGGTAAAATGCTAGACAAACACCAGTCATCAGTGTCACTTGAAAGATCTGAGGCAAATAAGGAGACCAAGAAAGTCAGCTCAAAAGAGGATGTGGTTACAAATAATCGCTACATATTGTTACCCCTGTATCTTATGTGAAATTGATGCAACGTTACCAGTCTTGTTCAAAACAGGAAGTCTTCTTGTAGAAGGCAAAAGAATGTGATCCAGATGACAAGAGCATTTGGTGAGATAAGAATGGAAGGCCGGTGGCACCAAAATCACTATTACCTGGCCTGGTCAAGACAGCCCATATTCTCACTCATATACTGATGTGCACCAGGGTTCTCTTCCTACGCAGATAAGAGAACACAGTCATGCCTTAAATGTTTAAGAAAGTACCCAGGAAAAACTGTCCCTAAACCCATTGTGCATATTCCTCCTACACAAGGACCAAAAACTGCACTGATCTGAAGGCAGAGGATGATATGTACCAGTGGCGGGGCAGGAAGTACTCCAACAGAAGAGCAGTGAGTGGCAGGATGAACTGACACACTACACCTGCATTACCAGTTACTAGCCATGGTCTCCACTGTTGGTCTGCAAGATTTCTGCTCAGCAATGATTTCTGTTCTACAGTGATTTCTGAAACTGCACTGATGTTGATTGATGTTGGAGGCTATATTGATTTCTATTCTGTGATTTAGTCTCTGCTGATTTACATCATTCCAAAAAGTCAAAGAATACACCTGCATGCGCGGTCATTTACTTGTAATTTATATTGCTATCCAGATGTGAATGACTTCTGTGTTTCTTTTCAAAGCTTTCCCCCTTTAGTATACCACTATCAAACTAAATGTAATTCTTTTTACATCTCAGCCTTCAAAAGTGATGTCCTTTTCACTATTGAAGCACAACCACAGACTAGGTTTCAGAAACGTCATGCCACCAATTTAACAGCCCAGTCTGGTCCACAGCTCCTCAAATGATAGAAGAAAAAGAGTGGTAAGATGTGAGGAGACTTCAGAGGAAGTATAAGCATGCTTGGCAGCTTTAACAAGAGAGACAAGTAGCCACTTGAGAGAAAGAATCACTCAATGCAAGGCTAGCTCGCCAATCTGCTGCTAGACATGCAGAATTCAGGGCTATGGTCTCCCCAGCTACAAAACAAATATGTCAGTCAGCCAATTCTGCTAGACATGCAGCCTCAAGGGACATGGAATCGGAAGCTGCAAGACAAACACAAGTCAATCAAGGCTGCAAACTGCTACATCTTGGGCCATGGATTACCAGCTGCAAGACAAACCCATCAATCAGCCGGTGCTGAACAAACTGCATCCTCGAAGCCATAGAGTCTCAAGCAGCATTACAAATTTGACAATCTGCTATTGCTGAAAGAACTACAGTTCTCAGATTAAAACCATGTTAAGATTTTAAACAGGTTGGGCTGGGAGACTGGCATTTGGGATCCCGGATGTCAGCATACCGACCCCGGGATCCCGGCAGCAGAATGCAGGTGGGGGGTCAATTGCAACAAAGTTCCTTGCGGGCTCACGGCACTCTCCAGAGATTGTATTCCTGCTCCCTGAGCGCCGGTCACATGATGATGGAAATATCCTTTATGAGATGCACTGTATAAATCATTGGTACGTCCGCATCTTGAGTATTGTGTACAGTTCTTAGCACCACACTATAAAAGAGACATGTTAGAACTTGAAAAGGTTCAGAGATGAGCTACCAAGTTGATTAAGAGGTTGGAGACACTGGACTATGAGGAGAGGCTTTCTAGGTTAGATATGTTTACACTAGAAATTAGACGACTAAGAGGAGATATGATTAATATTTACAAATATATAAAGGGGCAATATGAGGAGCTATCTGGTGATTTGTTTATTAAGAGACCTCTGCACAAAATGCGCGGACACCTGCTAAGGCTTGAGGAGAGGAAATTTTGTACTCAGCGCAGGAAGGGATTCTTCATTGTAAGGGCAAAACGAATATGGAATTCACTGGCAGAGAAGGTTTTAATGGCGGACTCAAGCAATGCGTTTAAAAATGGGTTCGAAAAATTTCTAACAGAAAAAGATATCCGAGGATATAGCCTTTAACCAGAATAGAATAGGGAATATAATGTATTTTAGGTTGAACTCGATGCACTACTGGTCTTTTTTCAACCTCACCATCTATGTCACTATGTTACCTGAGCCAGAAGTGTTGGCAGCTGTGCCAGGCCCAGGTAATCTGAAGGGGGTGTGGCCAATGCAGGAAGGTGTGGCCAGCCCTTTAGCTTTAAAAATATAAAAAAATAAAGTTTCTGTGTGGCCACGGGTTGGGGGGGAGGGTATCAGGTGAGCAACATGGGCAGTGGGGGCGACTGCTAGGGGGTGGTGGTTTGTGATTACTCATCCTCCTGCACATCAAGCAAGGAGGGAGTGTACGCTGCTGCAGTTGCTATTCTCCCCAGCGCAGCACACAGCAGCATGTGTGTTGCACTGGGGAGAGAGGCTGCCACTGCAGCAGTGTCTCCTGGCTCTATGCCAGCACTGTCAACATTGGGGAAGTGGGGGGGGGGCACTGACCAGGGCACCCTGGGCCCCTCCAGCCGGCCTGGGTAAAAAGTACTTACCCCATATTCTCAGTGCCACTGATCTGAGTCCCTTAATTCTCTGGTTGCTGGAACATGCAATAAATCTGAAGTTTTTTGCTCAGACATTTAAAAATATAACTCTGCTCTCCAAATGACATCCTTTGGAGCAACAGGCCCAGTGGATGATTCCTCATACATGTATGGAAAATGTAAAGTTCAGGGTAAAGTCTACCATCGAGTAGGGTCATTGCTGCCATTTCCAAATGAGTATAATCATTTTCTTCACATTTACGTCATTTGGAGGAAGCAAAAAGACAATGTGAAAATATCCCTGTCATTGATTTCCTCATAGTCTCTCAGTTGCAAGAACTGTTGCATGCTACCAATAACTACACCAAGAACTTTAAGGGTGCCATGTAAAATATGCCAAGAGATGATCTTCCAGTAATCATCCATGCTGACAGGACTCCAGTTGGTGAACATCAAGGTCGATTCAATGTCCCAATGACCAATAAGTAAGCACTCATTATTATAGGTGCCAAAGTAGGGACATCATACTCCAAAAGAGATTTCAGGGGATGTCATTCAATTGTGGAAACTAACAGAGCATAGAATGCACTGCACTATCCATTGATATTTTGACAGGAAGAAGATTGATACAATTTTCAGGTCTTAGGGGAGGTCACAAGGTTACATCAATGCAATTCTATGCCTATTGGTTAATGAAAAGATCAACAAGTTTAACCATCTGCATCAATGTGGGCCACTTTTCCCTCAGTTTGTAGTTGGTATGTGGGTCAAGATTGAAAGTGAAAGACTTTGATATCTGAAGTTAAACCAAAAGACACTTAGTGTATCAGAGTACATTCACTTATGTGATGGTATGGAGAATGATGGCCATGCTGACAGCATTATTCATCCATTTATTTTGCCATATTCATTCACTGGTGGCCCACGTTATATGTAAGAATGTACTCAAGGTTTTGGTAAAGAAGAAACTGTGTTAATTCGCCACATCCCTCTCACAACAACAGACATTTGAAGTCAAGAGTTTGCAATTTCCAATCTGTCTCTCTTTTGTAATGACCATCAATAAGGCCCAAGGTTACTATTTGAAGCAACAGTAGCAAGTTTTGACCTACAAACTCTTTGCTTTTTGCCATGGGCAGTTGTATGTGGCATGTTCAGGACTAAGCCTTCCAACAGCCTTTTCATCCAAAATAATCCAAACAGTGGGCCTAATTGAGACCTGATCACAGCAGCAACTTTGTTAGCAGTTGGGCAAAACCACGTGCACTGCAGTGGGGCAGATATAACATGTGCAGAGAGAGTTAGATTTGGGTGGGGTGTGTTCAAACTTAAATCTAAATTGCAGTGTAAAAATAAATCAGCCAGTATTTACCCTGCACAGAAACAATATAACCAACCCAAATCTAAAACTCTCTGTGCATGTTATATCTGCCCCCCCCCCCCTGCAGTGCACATGGTTTTGCCCATCTGCTAACAAAGTTTTTGCTACGACCAGGGGGTTCATTTACTAAGGTGGGAGTTTTTTTTAGAACTAGTGATGTTGCCCATAGCAACCAATCAGATTCTACTTAACATTTATCAAGCTGCTTTTAGAAGATAATAGATATAATCTGATTGGTTGCTATAGGCAACATCACAAGTTCTAAAAACTCCCATCTTAAAAAATTTACCCCCAGGTCTCAATCAGTATCAGAATCAGCTTTATTGGCCAGGCGTACTCACGTACACTAGGAATTCTTTGTGGTACAATGCATCACCAAGCAGCATCATGAAGGGGGAATACATAGCATAAGAAGGGGGAAAAACGTAGCATACATTACAAACATTACATGTATGAGTTTATTATGCACATTGCAACTGTACAATAGACTCGACATATTATACATGTAAGACTAAAAACGAAGGCTGTTTGGCAGAGCAGCACCGAGGCAGCCATATGCGGCGCCACCTAGAACTCAAACATTGCACATAATACAGATTTAAGTATTACATCAAAAGGTAAACCACACAGACAATTAAACAACAACAACAAAAAGCAGACAGAAACAACAATGCATGATTGGTGTAGGCATTTTGGGTAATAACCTCCAGGGATTGTGTATTCCACCCTCACAAGGCACCAGGTGCGGCAGCCATCTTAGGCGCACTAAGTAGGATTACCCATGGTGGAATTGTCCACTCCTAGAAGAGAACACAAAACGGGGAGATTGCAGAGTCCTTAAGTTCAGAGTAGGGTTCCAATAAAACAATCAGGTCCATGTATTTTTCATCCCATCCACAAGCGCACCAGATAAGGCAGCCATGTTGGGCGTACTACGAAGGTTACACAGTGGGAGATGAGCCATACAAGGGCCAAATGCATGTATGGGAAAACTGACACGTGTGTAGGAGTATGCTATACCCTGCATGGAAAGATCCAAATGAAACACACCCTGTCCGTGGAGGAACCATCCGACGCGGCCATGTGGGGTGCACTGCGTAGGTTACTGCTGGCAGGGTGTGCTATCAATGGAGGTACACATTATAGGAATAGCACACAGTCGGGTGGAAGTAGCCTGTAAGAGAAAGAGAAGAGAAAAACACATTTGCAGGGAAACTGTACTAACATTATTTTGTGAAAATTATAAATGTCCTGGTCTCATGAGAGCAGTGCGGGTGGGTGTGAGAATGTGGGGTGCACACTAATGTCCAATGGATCTGACCCAGCAAAGTCTGGTCCTGATGTGCACGTCCCTCAGTTTCCTGCTCAGCTTGAGGGGTAGTCCCGGGGGCTGTCATAATGTTCTTGGACAGAGGAGTAGTAGGTATTGGTCCTGGTGTTCTCATGGCAGAGGTGAGGAGAGGCCACATAATGGTCCTGAGTTGCAGTGTTTGGGGAACTAGTTTAATTAGAGTTTTTAGCGTAGTCCAAATCCAGTTCAAACTCCGGTTCTAACTTCATCCTTAAAATACATTCTTAACAAATGCATTCTTCACAAATGCAAGCAGGCCAAGCCCTGACTGCAGGCCTTGATAATATTGCTCTTAAATGCTCCAACTATATCAGCTGGAAAAGGGGGAGGTGTGCAATCAGAAGTTCAGCTAATTAACAGAGGGGATTTTGCATTGAAGAAGGATCACAGACATTAGGCCCAGTGTCCCAGTGTCCAAGAAACAATTGTCAGTGCTGTAAAACATTTCATTCTATGCAACCTCAATGCAGATATTACAAACTCTCTCACAAAAGCCCCACAACATACAGTACTTACCTGTTCCTTGGTTGGATATCTTTCGTATCACCTGTGCACTCTACATTCTGTATGTAGCGCAGGGTATTCCTTGTCTGCGATAAATCTGCAATACTCATTTTCACCAATAATGTATATAATTTATATTATCCCTATGAAAGCAAAACATTTTAATATTGTTATGCCTGTAATCAATATATTATCCCTAACTTTACAATAACCCTGTAATAACCCTGCAATACTGTAACTCCCTGAAATACTGTATCAACATCCATGACTCCCTGTTATCCCTTTAATACTGTATTCAATTCAAACTTCTCACTCTCACTTACAAAGCTCTCACCCAATCCTCTCCCATTTACATCTCTGACCTTATCTCCCTTTACTCTCCCACCCGTCCTCTTCGCTCTGCTAATGCACACCGCCTCTCCTGTCTCCTGATTACTTCCTCCCACTCCTATCTCCAAGATTTTTCACGTGCTGCTCCCTTCCTTTGGAATTCTTTACCTCTCCCCCTCAGACTCTCCACCTCTCTACAAAACTTCAAACGGGCTCTCAAGACCCATTTCTTTACCAAACCCAGCCAAATCTCATCCTAACCCCCTGTTCCATGCTCTCTATGTACCCCATCTGTGTCACCCCTGTCTGTCTACCCCTCCCCCTAGAATGTAAGCTCTCACGAGTAGGGCCCTCTTCCCTCATGTGCTCACCCTTTTCTTCTTTAATAATTCTCAACTGCCCAAATCACAGTTTTTGGGCCACCTGGAACTTATCTCTGTCATTTACTGGTGTAGTTATGCTTAGTTACCCTGTACTTGTCCAAAATTGATTTCAACTGTAAGTCACTGTTTTGATTATGTGCATATGTACTCTGTAATTGGGCGCTGCGGAACCCTTGTGGCGCCATATAAATAAATGATAATAATAATAATAATAAATTATTAACCTTAACTGTAATCCTTACTGTATTATTAGCTCTCATTCCCTGTGATCCTTATAATACTATATTATTAACCACACCTTGCTGTGATCCCTGTAATGCTGTATTATTAGCCTTAACTCCCTATAATCCCTGTAATACTGCATTTTCACCCTGATTAGCCTTACATATAGTAATAACCCTACATGTGAGCAATGGATGTAGTCCCTGCAAGTACGTATGTTGAAAATGTCTGCAATCTGTTATCAACCCATCAATACTACAGTAACTCTCCTTGTATTGTCATCTTTACCCTTATTCTCTAGCTACAGTATGTCTCTCTTAACAATCAAATACTGTCTCTCCAAGTTCACTTTCTGCTGTATATTTACTAAGGTGCAGGTTTTTAGAAGTGGAGATGTTATAGTAAATATAACCCTCTGTGCTCAATGCTCTCTCTCCATAATGCATGCTCGCTCTCCATGGTACATTCTCGCTGTCTCTCCATGGTCCATACTATCTGTCTCTCCATGGTCCACATTCTCTCTCTATGGTCTATACTCTCCTGCTCAGCATGGTCCATTACTATCTCTGTCTTCATGGTCCATGTTTTCTCTCTGCTAGGTCCATGCCCGCTCTCTGTGGTCCATGCTGTCTCTTCATAGTCCATGCTCAATCTCTCTCTCCATGGTCCATGCTTTCTCTTTCTGTGGTTCATGCACTCACTCTCTCTATGGTCCATGCACTCACTCTCCATGGTCCATGCAATCTCTCTCCATGGTCTATGCTCTCTCTCCATAGTCCATACTCTCGCTCTCTCCATGGTCCATGCTTTCTATTTCTATGGTCCATGCACTTTCTCTGTCCATGGTCCATGCACTCTCTCTCCATGGTCAATGCTTTCTATTTCCATCGTCCATGCACGTTCTCTGTCCATGGTCCATGCAATCTCTCTATCGATGGTCCATGCACTCTATCTCTCTCCATGGTCCATACTCTTGCTCTATGCACGGTCCACACTCTCGCTCTCTGCATGGTCCATGATCTCTCTTTCCATGGTCCATGCTTTCTCTTTCCATGGTTCATACTCTCTCTCCATAGTTTATGCTCTCTTTCCTCACACATGTGCTCTCCCTCACACTCACATGCTATTGCTATATCTTGCTCTATTTTGCTCCCCAAGCTATCATTCTCTCTTTCACGTACTTTTGTTCCTGATGTGTAAATGCACATAACTGATATCACATCCACTGGTATTAATTATAACCTACCCAGGCTTTTCTGATGCAAGTGCACCAAAGAAATCCTGAATTAATATGCAAAATAAAGGATTAATTAAACATAAAGAGTTAATTTAGTAACACAATGGATATACTGTAACATTACTGGATATACTGTAAACTAAAAAGAATACTTAGAGTTGCTTAGTTTTTACGTCTGATCACTAGAATGACTCTTTTTGAATTTCATGTACAGTTTTGTGATCTTAACTTTATCTCTGTAAAAGAAAATCTTTTTTTCTATGCAGTCATATGTTTCTGATAACTGAAAAAGATGATAAAAAAGTTTGTCTATATCTTTAATACACTACAGTTTAGTTTGTGATAGATTTGTGTTCATATAGAATGTATCCCTCAATGATGGGTTCCTTAATGGATTTATTAAGCTGTATGTTTCCTTGGAGGTTAAATGTCCAGAAAAAACAAACAAAAATAAAAAACAGGATGTTACAATACATGAGTAGATCTTGCAGATGCCTATTTGGGATGCATAAGAATATGTCTTTAGTTGTCATAGTGTAAAACATAATTTTAGGATAGTTGTAGAGAAAGTGGCTTTCAAAGAACAGTTGAGCTGTCACAGAGTCCTTAATTATTTGTCATTATTAAAATAACAGTAAAATGTATATTACAACCCAATGATGAATGTGTTATTACCTGGATGTCAGTGTACTTGATTTGCTATTACTCTTACAATGCTATAGAACAACTATTTAGAATCCCAACATCCTTTATTTTAAAGTAATAGTATTTGCATGAATTACCAAAACAAGTGCTGCCATTACATAATTAGTGTACACCTTTAATATATCACCCTCCTAACTCTCAAGCTCATCCCCATATCCAATCAATAACCCCCAAACAACCCCAGCATTAAATTAACAGTACCAGTGACACCCCTTAAATAAATAAGCACCGTAATGCCCCTATTATGGCATGGAAAAGCTCACACTCTCAAATAAATATCCCTTACAAATAAATGAATAGCTCACACCCATATTAAATTATTAACACCCGTGATCACCCCATCATTAAAGCAATAGCCCTCACCCCCACCCAGATACCAATAAGAGCTTCACTACTGTACTTGTATGTATCTTTTTTTTATTGAACACTAGGAGGATTAACAATAACTTAACTATGAAGAATCAAATAAAAAGTTTTAAAATTATAAAATTAACCATAAAGGATAGTAATAAACATTAGTAGCAAATAATAGTGTAATTGAAGGTCCTTTACCTTCTCAGAATACAGTAACATGTTTTTTTTAATAAACTTCTTGTTTAATACAAGTAAAGTATATTTATACAGGTGTGACTACTTTTTTCCACCACCAGAGCCATCTTTGAATCTCTAATACTGCAGAGTTGTACTAATCTCAGTTGTAGCAATATAGTGATAAAGCCTATTCTTTATCTTATGACATTCACTATACATTGGTAAGAGACTCAGTACGCAATTGGCGTATGGGGTACCGTAATGGTACGCACTTCACGTAGCAGACGCTAGACCGTGAGCGCGACGCACGAACGACACGTACGCTCGCGGGTTTACGCTTGGTATCGAGCATGCTATAGGCGGCCGACTACTGTAATGCTACGCTACTAGCGTAGCGGACGCTGTGCCCACGAGAGGAACATGGTTGAGCTAATGGCTTGAATTTCTGCCTCACAGCACAGAGGTCTTGGGTTCAATTCCCCGTCATGGCCCCAACTCTGTGGAGTTTGTATATTTTCCCATTGCTTGTCTGAGTTTTCTCTGCAATGGTCCAGTTCCTTCCACACTCCAAAAATATATACTGGTAGGACAAAAGGTAAGTTATATAGATTTTAAGTACACTAGTGCAGTGAGTGATGTGAAAAGAAAAACATTATTTGTAAAGTGCTATGGAATATGTGTGCACTTTATAATATATAGGGTGCAACTATTTGCAGTTGAGTCAGCACAGAGGCAACAGCAAGTGGCCAAAGAGGAAAACTAGCAGGCCTTAAGAGACGTGGTTCAGCAGCTAGCACATGAGTCTAGAGATGCTTTCATTGATGTTTAAAATACAACTTAGTTGTTACGGGCCAGTCAGTTTCTGGAAAAAATTACCCAGAGTTATGATGGTGAAACTTATCTTATTACTTTTGAAAGAACAGCTGAGGGAGTGAGAGTTGGCCTAAAAATGAGTGAGCACGTCTTGTGGCATCCTTCCTGTCCGGAGAACCACAAAAAAGCATATTTTGACTTGTGCCTGACAGATGCCAAAGACTATGCTAAATTAAAACAAGAAATACTAGCTCAGTTGGGAGTCACATTGTTTGTTCATGTCCAACGAGTTCACCGCTGGGAATCTAAAAAAAAATGCATGACC
Organism: Pseudophryne corroboree; assembly: GCF_028390025.1. Classification (NCBI taxonomy): domain Eukaryota; kingdom Metazoa; phylum Chordata; class Amphibia; order Anura; family Myobatrachidae; genus Pseudophryne; species Pseudophryne corroboree. The sequence goes on along the minus strand of NC_086450.1, from coordinate 469,693,757 downwards.
TCATTCATCTTTCCACAAAGTGAGTACAGCCAGAGTCTCTAACAGGACCATAAATCATGAAAAGGATCATTATTTGTGATGTGTGCTGACCCCCGTGTTTTGATTTTGGTGTTGGATCTGTATCTCCTTCATGTTTTGGATCTCTATTTACTTTTGTCAAAACCACCCTTGTGTGTTTTGATTTTGGACTTGTATTTAAAACAAAAACATAAAAACATCTAAAATCACATTGTTTGGGTCTGTTTTTATTCCTACACTATTATTAACCTTAATAAGATCAGTTCTCAGTCATTTACAGCCAATTTTGACAAACTGGCAGCTCACAATATTGTTTTCATCCATTTTAGGCAAAAGACTGCAGTGATCTGACTGGTTACTAACCAACAGAGCAGTTGCACAAATACATTGCAGATTCTAATACATCTATTGCCACACAGTAGTGGCAGAAAAGAAAAGTGCTGAAAGATGGAATTGTCCTTGGAAACTCCCTTCCCGTAATGGATATTAACAAGGACATGCACAGTTTAACAAACCAATCAATTCAGTGACAGGGACTGACACTTTTATTGCTATAGTGCTTGCTTTGCATTGGCCCCGCTAAAAAAATTTTTGGAAGGGCTTCCTCCAATCAATAATGAGGAAGTTGATGATGAGGGTGTTAATTACATTATAATCTTGCAAAATAAATTTCTTGCAGCAAATGATGTAACATAGATGGCTAATGTCCCTACCTCTATTAAATTTGGACTAACAAATAGAGCCTTTGCCTGCATGAACATTGCCAGGATTGGGTAAAAATAATCCCACACCCAAGAGGTGGCTTTTTGGTTTTATGCCCAGGCATCCATATGCTTTCTTTATATCATGGGCAAGAACTGCAGTCAATAGTGGCTTTCTTACACAAACAACATCATCAACATATTCATCTTCAGTGTCAGATAGTAGTAGTACACACTTATCCTCCTTATCCTGTTCCACTTACACATGAGCATCCTCAATTTCTATTATGTCCTCATCACCATCCTTACTTGTACTGCTCCCCACATGTGCAGATGGTGCAGAAATGGTGGAAAGAGGTGAAATAGGCTTCACTATGGGAAATGTAAGAAAGTTCATACTCACACATAGCTAACATGGTCACCCCTAAATGTTCCTCAGGAATGTATGATGTTTCTGTATGCACAGTTTGTTCTACTTCCTTAGTGGTTTTCATTTTTTGACACCTGTTCTAGACTCTGATAGAAAAGTTCTTGCATCATCATGAGACGCAAAATAAAATGCTTTGCTGACAGTTGCATAACCACCACTCATTAATAAATACGAAGACCTGAGTCATTCCTTGGCATTTTGTGTGGTGAATGACATATTGCCAATTTCATGTTTCTCTGCAGCTAACTTTCCTTTTGATTTTTTTTCTTTACCACTGTAAAATGAAATTGTTTCTTTGATTTTATATGACCTAACCTAATCACATTATACCCTTGGGCATTGGCCTTAATAGTTGACATTAATGGACTTGTATAATTATGACTGATGGCAGCATCTGCAGCACTAGTATCTGCTTCCTGCTGTACTCTCAATTGTTTGTCTTCATTATCTAAATATCAACAAACACGAACAAAGTAGGGTACAGCACACACCACAATTTGTACAAAAAATGTACCACCTACAGTGTCACAATACATGTCTGAGCGAATAATATAACACTGTGTTCTACTTTAACCTACAGTGTCACACAGTATGTATATGTGTCAGAAATAATAATCTAACAGTGCAGTTTACTTTTAGCTAAAGTGTCACACAATACATTTATGAGTCAGAAATAATAATAATTTAACACTGCAGTTTACTTTCACCTACAGTGTCACACAATACGTGTATGAGTCAGAATATATTTACTGTTGTCTGACCTGTATTGTCACAGAAAAATAATAGTAGTGCACTGGGGTATAGCACTATATATATAAATATATATATATATATATATATATATAGACTGGACAGAAATTTCGTAGGAGACAGCCCAGGCATTTCACTGACATTGAACCCAATACTTCCCAGAGTGATTCAGATCAGACAGGTAAATCTAAACAGCATTACTTAGGAGGCAGTGTTCATACCCGCAACAAAATACCAATAGACAAAGAATCAGAAAATCAAACAGGAGAGGGGGTGTCAAGCACCGAAAATCAAAAAGGTGCCAAAGTAAATTGCAAATAACAGTGTTCAATTTGTCCTCTTATAAACCTACAGAAGTTGAGACAGATGTACTTACTAAGGGACTGTCTTTTGTCCAATCCTATACACAGAAACCATTTAATCTGGATGTCGAACTGTATAGGTTTCACAGCCAATTGCGGCTTAAGGAATTTTTTAGTAAAAAGATATCTAGTGACCATGAACTAACTCCATTTAGGACATCTAGTACGCTTGATCCACCATCATCGAATGCCTAGATAGAAACTTTAATGCGAGATCAAATATTCTAACCTTAATTGGGAAGAAACTATGGCTATTAAATCACTGCATGATAATGTCAACATTGTAATTCGCCCCGCCGATAAAAGCGGAGGTATTGTTATATTGAACAAAACTGACTATGTAAATGAAGTCATGAGACAATTGACAGATGATACCTGCTATAAACTACTCAAGTTTGATCCTACATCAAACTTCAAAAGGGAAATACATTCTATTATCCAGCTGGGTTGGAGCAACGGCTGGATAAATGAAAAAACTGCAAAATTTCTTACTCAAGACCACCCGAGGATCCCGCTCTTGTATATCCTACCTAAGGTCCACAAGAGTATGGTGGATCCTATGGGTAGACCCCATATCTCCTCGAGTGGATCAATGGGACAACCGTTGTCCCAATTTGCTGACTACTATCTACAATTGGTTGTTCAGCACACTCCTTATTTTATTAAGGATACTTCTGATTTCATGAATAAGCTTAGGGATTATGGCCCACCACCCAAGGGCTGTCTGCTTGTGTCATTAGACGTATCCAGCCTGTATACGAGCATTAGACACACTGAATGTGTTGAGTCTGTTAGGAGAGTGATTACCGCCAGTCCACAGTACAAGGGTCCGCCTGTTGATTTTTTATTGCTGCTCATTGAGATAATTCTACATAAAAAATATTTTTTGTTTAATAATTAATTTAATTTACAGCTGAATGGTACGGCAATGTGGTCAAACATGGCCCCATCATATGCCAATTTATTTATGTATGATTATGCGCTACAGCACCTTATGAGTGATCAACAATTTTTGAGATTTATATAATTTTATGTTAGGTACATAGATGACTTGTTTGTGCTGTGGACTGGTGGAGAGCAAAAGCTCATCGGATTTATTAACAATTTGAAAAGCAGGCCTGGGTCCATTAGGTTTACTTACCGATACAGCACTAGTAATTTATAGTTTCTTGATGTTATGGTAGGAAGTGAGAGAGATTGTTTCAGTAATAACATTTAAAAAAAAACGATGGACAAAAACACGCTGCTTCTTGCGTCAAGCTTCCACCCTCAAATTTTAAAGAAAGGACTACCATTTTGTCAGAGAAACGCGAATAACTTCAGACCACACAAAATTACCAGAGGCTCTAGCTAATATGGACAGAACTTTATTGACCATAGAATCAATGTAAATAATAGAAATACTCAGTGCGCAAAGAAGCAGCTGAGGCCGAAAGATCTCTCCTATGAGGTCTCCTTCACCCCTTACCACAAGTGTATATATAGAAAAAAATTGGAGAGTACACTTAGCCAGCGCTATCCTTGATTTCTTCCATTTGTTTCACTTCACTATTGTCTCCAGAAGTGCATTGACATGTAAGGCAATAAAAAAATGTACATAGTGAAATAACGTTTAATCCATACACATATACACAATAAACAATAAACAATAGGATCAGATTTGAAAAAATTCTTTAGGAAGCGTGTAAGATGGGTAATTACCAGAATCAGTGGGGACTGTGAACAGTCTCTAACAGCGTTTGTGTCCCAAATGTTGGTGCTCCGGATCAGCCCACACTTCTCAAAGATCGTAACTGCTGGATCCAGGTACTGACACTTCAAATGTTCAGCGCCTCCACAGGACTATCCGACGCGTTTCTTCCCCTAGATGGGGTCTTTTTCAAGGTAAAGTAAAGATACTGATCCTTCCCTCTCAACGTCTATTTAACTGTCCATCCCCCAATCGGATTGGTCCGCTCCCAGCCGGACTCAATCCCGCAATCAGTCATTTGTACTTTTTGGTCCTGTTGTGTCTCCATCCACAACCGGGCGGCCATTTCTGTGTACATGGGTTGTCATGGAGACCGGACTTCCTAGCCCCGTGCGTCACGTCACTTCTGGCTTCGCAGCGGGTTAATGGGATCCCGTCTTTCTGGTTATGATCATCAAAGTATGTGTAAAACTTTATTGATATAATGTACTTTAGTTCTCATAACTCTAACAATTAAACATATAAAAAGACATTATATTTAAATTTCTGATCCGACGGTAGGACGTAGTATCACCTCCGGTGACATCATGCAATAAAATAAACAACCTTCTGTTTCTAAAATATAAAAAGTGGTGTTAATACTCATATAAATACTCATATTTAAGAGATTAAAACACACTTAACTTAATACTAATTACCCTAAAATAAATAGACAAAAGTGCACATAAATAATGCAATAATGAGAATGACTTACATAAGTAAAATGGTGAAACCTTATAAAAACCATTTGATTTCAAAATCGGAGTTTAATCCCCTGGGTCTAAGTGTTCCTAAGTCAAAAATAGCCGTCATTTCTGCCTGTGCTAATTGATTAGCTCTATCACTTCATCTCCAATGACCTTTTATATGGCGAATCCCACAATACATTTTAATGGCTCCCATATTTCCCTGGTGGTGTGTACTAAAATGTTCTGAAAATGAATGAGTTGTCAATCCGTTCCTAATATTTCGTAAATATTTGCCAATGCAAACTTTAAGAGGTCTTGATGTACGTCCTATATACCAAAGTCCGCAACTGAAATTAACAGCATATACTACATTAGAGCTGTTGCAGGTGATAAAATAATTTATTTTACAATCATTTCCATTAATGGAAACCAGAAGTTTTACGTTTGGACCCCTGCTGGAGTCGGACCCGTATTTTTCATCAGCTGCACTATTCATCTGCTGGTTGAATTATCATCGAGAGGAGAGAAGCCGCTCATCGGTGCCTGCAAACGGCACGTAGAGGTGTAGACCTATGGAGCATTCAGGTCGAGCAGGACAGGTTACAGCAGGTGCCAGTACAGGTGCCGGTTTCCCTGCAGCCAGAGGCCATCCTGGTGGATGTCAGGACTTTTTCCTGCTGACAACATTTGCTCATACCTCATGTAAGATTCCGGTTGGAGCGGCTTTTACTCAATTTACTGTCCTGTATTGGATTGATATGTTCAAAGGAACTGTGATACTAAATGACTGTTCATCGGTAATCATCTAATATACGAGTTTTACTAGCAGATATACTTGATCTATTTTTGACTTTTATTTATATTCAGTCAATTGCCTATAGAGTTAGTTCATACACTTCTGTGCACAAAATATGCTCAAGTCCACCTCCTTTTAATGGAAAGTATGTATACTTGTTATCTTAGATTTTCAAATCATTAAGACCGGTCTTGTTTTATAATTTGCGATCATTCATGTATTATTAAATAATTTTAATCTAATAGGAATCTGTTATTATTGTCAGCCATATCATATATATTTTTAGTATAGCGCAAGAGTTATAAAGTTGGAGTTTTGTGGTTAATTGCATCTGGGTGGTCCAGTGCAATGTGTTTGACCTGCTAACCCCAGTTCATTAAACCTCTTGCAGCTGATTTGTATTGATATTATCCACAAGGACTTTTTTAAATATATGTTATCAGCATCTGATAAAAGGGTTTTTTCCAGAAACCTTTGGACTTGATGGTACCCATGGGTTTTCTTGGTGGTTGGGTGCTCCTAACTACAGTGGATTTCAAGTTAGTTGCTTTCTTGAATATGCACTTGGATATAACAGGTAGTAGGTTTCCAATAATAGGATATTTTCTTAATATTCCCCAATGCCTATTCAGGGTTTGTTTGATGTTTCTATATTGATCACTAAATGATGTGGTAAACACCCATTCAAATTTATTATTTTCTTTAATTGTCATTTGGGGTTGCAATAACTCTTTCCTTTCCACATTGGCTACCTTTTTAATAGCATCATGTACTCTGTCCTCTTGGTACCCTGAAGCTAGACATTTTTCTTTCATTTCTTCTGCTTGTAATTCAAATATTTCGGGTTTGGTGCAGTTCCTTTTCAAATGTCTGAACTGTACCTCTGGAATAGATCCCAGCCAATTGGGATGATGGCAACTGGTCATTCCAATGTATGCCCCTGAGTCCATGGATTTCTTAAAATTCATAGTATGAACATGATGATTTTCAATGTAAGTCATTACATCTAAAAAATTAACCTTGGTACTACTATACTCAAAAGTGAAGGAAATATTCAGAGTGTTGTTGTTCAAATAATTCATAAAATCCTTTAAAAGTTCCTCCCCTCATCTCCAAATAAAAACACGTAATCTATGTATCTCTTCCATGACACCAGCTTCGCTCCGAATGGTCAGTGGTTCCAAATGACATCTTTTTCCCACTGGCCCATAAAGATGTTGGCATAATTCGGAGCGAACCTGGTGCCCATGGCGATACTGATGTTTTGGAGATAAAAACTTTATTAAATGAAAAATAATTGTTCTGTAAAATAAATAAAACTCCCTTTTGTATAAACTCTTGTAGACTGGTGTCTAAACCACTCTCATTCAGTGCCATCGATAAAGCTCTGATCCCTGCGGAGTGTTCAATAATCGTATACAGTGAACGGACATCTGCTGTAACCATTATAAAACCTTCTTCCCATTGAATTCCTTCCACTGAGTTAAGGAAATCCCTGGTGTCTTTTAAATGAGATATATTCTTAACCACCAGTGGTTGTAAGAAGAAATCGCGTAATTCTGATAGGTTGGCTGTTATAGACCCTACCCTGGACACAATGGGCTGTCCTGGTGGCTTTACTGGGTCTTTGTGAACCTTGGGTAAGACATATATGACTGGGATTATCAGCTCCTCAATATCAATGAATTTCCTCTCTCTTTCTTCCAGTACTCCTTTATCGTGATATTCATCTAACAATTTTCCCAGTTATGTTTTGATACGGATAGTTGGATCCATCCTTATTTTTTTTGTAAGTATCTCCTTCACTCAATTGTTAGAGAATTTCTGCTTCATAATCCTCTCTGGTCATAATGACTACCCCCTCTCCCTTATTGGCCGGCTTGATGACTAAATCTTCATTATCTTTTATACATTTTAATGCATTCCGTTCCTTGAGGGTCCAGTTATACTTTGGCACCTTCATCTGTATTTCTTGTATGTCATCCATAACCAATTTTAAAAAAGTCTCTAAAAAATTCCCTCTTGTGTGTGCCGGATTAAAAATTGATTTGGGTTTAAAAGGGGTGTTATTCCTATTGGATATTTCTCTTTGGGTGCTTGTTTCATAAGTAAAAAAAAATTTCTTAATACTTAATTTCCTAATAAATTTGTGCAAGTCAACAAAAGTATTGAATTTGTTAAGGGAGAGTAATGGTGCATACTTCAGACCTTTCTCTAATAGCGTGATCTCTTCTTTTGCCAAAATATGATTCGTTAAATTGAAGATTTTCATCTTTCCTTTAGGTATTTCATTTTCCTCATTTACACTCCCCTTCATTCTCTCTTTGGCCAATATTTACTAAGAATTCGAGTTTGTCCGATTTGTGTTTTTTTTTCTAAGACCCAATCCAGGAATTCACTAAGCACCAATCTCGGCAGTGTTTGGACTATTCGCAATGATTTGATATGCAAGTTCCGAAATACGAATGAATAGACCATCGGTCAAACGCGGCTGTTATTTCATATAATACGGGAATTCACTATTCATTCGTATTTGGGTGTTAGTTTCTGAGTGCTCAATTGCGGTCGTATTTTTTTGCGAATCGGTAAAAAAAGCGGCAACAAAATAGACCTGCTTTTTTCAATCGTGTTTACATGTGTTGCAACTCAAAAATCAATCACACCTGAATTAGGATGCCTATAAAAGGATGTTAGGCCCATTTCAATACACCTACACTCAGAAATGGCAGCAGGACTGTGGGCCAGTGATCTTTTGTGTGCTGTGGGATTCCTCAGACTCAGATATCAGCCTGTAAGTATCCAGGGCCAAGAAACTGAACATGGTCAGCAGGTTGCACAGGTTCCGCGGAGGCTGCGCAGGCCTAGTTTTTTTAGGGGGCATTTAAACTTGAACACATTGTCCGATGATAAGGTTATACAGATGTTCCATCAAAATCGTAACAACATTTTCCTTCTGTATGACCTTGTCAAACTGGGCCTAGACCCTGAGACAGCATGCTCTCGCTCTGTCTCAGGCCTGCACAAACTCCTGCCTGTGTAACACTGTATTGCTACTGGCAGCTTTCAGGCTGTGTCTGGGTATGTCATAGAAATCTCACAGCCCTCATTTTCCAGAATCTTAACACAGGCGATGTATACCTAACTACTTCTTGTGTTTTTTGTTTGTTTTAATTTCTCGGTGGCCAGTTCTGTCCTAAAATCTCATGTTTATTGTTCTTTAAAATATACACACAGGTGTTGGCTGTTTTGCAGCCCCACATCGAGGCCTCAATCTGCTTCCCTACCCAGGAGTCTCAGTGGCATGCCGTCAGGGTAGATTTCTATGAGCTGGCTGGCATGCCTAATGTGCTTGGAGCCATAGATTGCACACACATTCAGCTGAGACCACCTGGGGCAGGCAGCACATATATACTCTTAGCTATTTCGAACACTCCACAAAGGTGCAGGTGGTTTGTGATGCAAATCTCAAAATAATGAGTATTGTTGCTGGTTACCCTGGGGGCAGCCATGGCTCCTTCATCCTCAGTCAGTCATCCCTCTTTGATAAGTTTAGGATGGACAAATGCCAGATGGATGGCTGCTGGGTATGTAATTTGATATGTGTAGGCCTGCGTATACTTTGTCCAAATACAGGTGCAGATGTATTAACCTGTAGAAGGCATAAGGAAGTGAGAAACCAGTGATATGTGCAAGGTGATAAAGGCACCAGCCAGTCAGCACCAATATGTAAATGAACATTTAGGAACAGATTGTCTGCTGCCTTTATTACCTTGCACATATCACTGGTTTATTACTTCCTTATGCCTTCTACAGGTTAATACATCTGCCCCACAGTGTGTTACTTATGTGTTGCTGTATCTTAACATGAAGTACGTTACTATATCTGTCTTTTAGGTGATGGAGGATATAGCTGTTTCTTTTGGCTTCTAACTCCATTGTCCTGACCTGATACCCCTGCTGAACACAATTACAATCATGCACATAAGTCCACACGGAACGTGATAGAAATATGTTTTGGTGTGCTGAAATCTAGGTTTCGGTGTCTGGATAAGTCTGGTGGCCTTTTGTTGTATAGTCCCTCCAAGGTAACTCAAATTGTGTTCTGCTGCTGCTTTCTTCATAACATGTGTTTGCAACAACATCTGCCACATGTTGAAGAGGAGGAGGAGGAGGAGGAGGAGGAAGAAAGCAGCAAGCAAGCAGAGGAATTAGAGACATCTGGTGATACTTGGAGTACAGTTGTAGTGAGGCAGGTTAGGCAAGAGCTCATCACTCGCTATTTCTATGGTAAGTTTGGTTTGCTTATTTTATTTGTTGTGTAATCATAACTAGATGTTTTGCCTTTTTTACCAAAAAAAAAAACATTACTCAGAATGTGTCTGTCTCCCTGACACATACAAACATACCTTCGCTTTATGAAAAACAAATGTCGCATGTGTATTGTGTGTATTTTTATTCTCAAAACAACAGATTATGAGTGGCATGCATTAAGTCTGGATAAGTGATCGTAAACTTGCAGTGCTAATTTCTTACAAGCCCACATAATCCATTGAGTATTTCACTTTATCATTGCGTGTAACGTCCTAATGCACAGGTTCCCAAACTTAGCCCTCAGGACCACACGCAGTGCATGTTTTTCACGTAACCCAGTAGAAGCACAGGTGTATGAATTACTCACAGACATATGTTAAAAGGCTCACAGGTGGAGCTAATTATGTCACTTGTGATTCTGTGAGTAGACCTGCAAAACATGCACTGTGTGGAGTCCTGAGGGCCAAGTTTGACAACCTGTGTTCCAAAAAACACTCCTCAACATATAATATGTTAGCCTTGAGAAATACATGTGTCTCTATGTGTGATGATCCATCATATTTAAGGGACACAAACTTACTGTCATCAAAAATAATTTATTTCCTAATGTTTGCTGCAATAAACTTGCTGATGTGTAAGTAAATACACAGTTTGCCACATATATTTACATTATTATACACATTCTTTGTTTTTTTGTAAAACAAGTTCTTAGTTGTTGGTTTCTGCATCATGTGTAATAACATTCTTACTAATTTTTAACACACAGAAACATGTCCCAACAATAATGACATTCATTTTGTCAATGTTTTTTTTAAAATTAAATGCCAACATATTAAAAGCTTTTTACGCAACTCAATTGTGTTCTTCTTGTAATGTTGTATAGAGAAGAAAGTTAAAATAGTTATCAATAACATTGTAATTTGGATTGTCTGCAGGATATGAGAATGATTGGAATCTAGAAAGAGTAATGATTAGAAAAAAATCAAGTGGTCTGGTTACTTCCTGCTAACATGTATGTGGCTGCCTGGCAATGATTGTGTGTGTAGGAGAGGAGAATGATTGGAATCTAGGAAGAGTAATGATTAGAAAAAAATCAAGTGGTTTGGTTACTTCCTGCTAACATGTATGTGCGGCTCCATCAACATTTCTCTCCTCCAATACAATAAAAAAAATGGTAAAGAATAAATGTGCGTACAAATTTTATGTTGTTTGTACCACTTATAATTAATGATGTTGTATAAATTGTCAAGGAGCTAAGTGTTATATATATTTTGCCAAACATACACTTGCTAACTATTTAGAGTTACTTATCAGAAATGTCTAATTTGTTGTTGGTTTTTCAAGTTTTTTTGGGTGGCTGCTTGCCCTGCCCTTTGCCTTTAGCACTGTCATGTTGTCGTGCTCTGGTAGAGCGTCTTGGTGGTGATGAGACTGGCATGATATTTGGAGTAGTCGTACCAGAACTGCTGCTTGTTTGCTGTTGGTGCATGGATCTTAGTGTTTCATTCAGGTTAGTGAGGGTGGCATTGAGTTCACATGTAGCAGCATTTTGATTGTCTGCAATTCGGAATAAACTTTAATTTATCTTTTGATTGTTTTGAAAAATGTTCATCTAACTTTGCTGTTGTCTGTGCTGTTCTTCCATTAGTCTGTACTGTTCTTTCATTATGCGCTGTAAGTTGCCCATGACCTGTGTAATGTCTGTACGCATGAGTTCCATGGTATTGCCAATTCTGGTTGTTTGTTCATTTTGTCTACTCAGATTTCTTGATATTCTTCTGAGGTGACATGATAGGCTTGCAAACATTTGTGACTGCCTATGCAGGAAATCTTCATTAGTGGCCTGCTGTCTATCCCAAATGGTCAAAAACACCCGATCAGGGCCTTGTGTTACTGGTGTTGTTGGGCTGTGTTGTGGTGGTGGTGTGATTTGCTGTGATGGTGTACTCACAGGTGCTGGGGGGCTCATTCCTTGGCTTAATGGCTGCATTTCTAAGATGTTTGTCTCCTCCATGTCACTGTGTTGCTGTTGTTGTGGAGGGATGCTGTTCCCAGGACTAGAAGCTGAAATGTTAAACAAATCTCCGTTAGCTATCCATATGTTTGAGAAATGTAAACAAATCACTACACATGGAACACATGTCATTCACTGTTGCTTTCAAATATTCTGCCTAATAACATCATCACTCATAACTTAAATACATACATATGCCTGTTTGTGGCAAATGTGTCTGGTTACTTAATTGTGAAAGCAAACACTTCAGTTTTATTGTAGCTCACTCATACTCCACCATAAAAACACATTGGAATCCATAATGTGTTACCTTATAGCTTTGATCAGACAAACATATTAATGTTTTTATATGTATTTTGCAATGTTACCTCAAACACACATGTGAAATTTTGAAAAACAACCTTACTTTTTTCTAAAAAAAAAGATGATTTTTTGTTGCAGCATCTTACACACAATGTGATACTGTATGGCTCAAGTGGACATACATATCTTTACTGGATGTGGACAAGGCCATTTAGCTTGGATTCCATTTCAGGTTTTACTTACTGCAGTAATTATCTAAGTTTTTGATATGTTTTGACTTAATGCGGTTAAGAAAAAGTTGGATTACGTTCTGAAATTGTTAACATTGATTTCAGTTTGATACTCACAATCAAGATGAGTGGAGTGTGGATGACGTCTTGGAGGTGTGTCCAAAATTTGGAGTGGGGGGACAGAACATACGGATGATAATCTTTGTGGCGGGGTAGCCTGCTGTGGTTGGCCCTGGACATACGACCTTGCTTTCTTTTCGACCACAGGTTTTTGTGGTGATGTCTTACAGAAGTCCCACTTCTGCTGTTCCATACTTCTTTTGATCAACCTATTAATGAAAGTGCAATTTTGTTATGGCCATTCCTTTACAAACATTCCCTATACTACAATGGACAATTTACCTGCTTCCGCAGCGTCATCATCATCAGATGTGATAGGAGTTACAGGCCGACGAGTAGTACTGCTTTTTTCAAACAATGTATAAAACAAAACAATATACATGCTATTGTTGATACATCCAACCATTATGCTTATAAACATTTATTCTTTAAGAAATGCTTGCTTTATTAAAAAAAAAAAAAACATACGGACCGGAAACAAAAAAAAAAAAAAATACATAAAACAATAAACATTGTCCAATAGACATATGCACTATGGATAAACCAACACAGGAAAACATGTACAGGACACTGACATAGGCCCCAAGTAAAAAAAAAAACATTACCAACCAAAAAAACACACATCTTCATTTTGTATTGAAAGGAAAAATATTACAGATGCAATATATAAATTGCTCTGTGATGTGGCACTCCAAACACACATTACCACTATATGAGCCAAACCAAAATGTATACATATTTAAAAAATTACACTGCAGTGTGGTGTCACGGTACAAATACAAACTAAAAATTATTAAAGAAATAGTGGTATTTTGTTAAAAAATATTACATTATCTAATAATGACATTACACATGTATGTGGTTTCCAAACCACTTTCCACTACTCCAGCCTCTAACATGACAACCACTGATTTTGAAACATTGCACATGGATCACATAAATATAAAACATAGTCACAATTATAAAAAAAAAAGTCCCAAAAGGAAAACATTATTGCTGGACAATTCAGAGACACACCAAGTCCAAACTACACATGCAAAATATCTTTCATAAAAACACATGACATACAATAAAGTAAGATGTAACATTGGCTTTTGTATAAAACTTTACCCAAAACAATGTATTTGCTGACACACACTTGAAGATGGGGTAATATGCAACGTCACATGAAACACATTTAAAAAAAAAAAAGGTCATAGAATGTTAATGCACATACACATGCTCACCATTCTTCCTGGGCCTATCTGAATCCCGGACATGCGTTGCAGAGACTACTTCAGGAGGTATTACACTCCACATGGGCTCCTCATACTTCAGATACCTTGCAATATAGGGCTGGCCACCACCGGTTTTTCGAGCCGACTTCGCCTCCTTTGCCATTTTAGACTTGACACGTCGCTATATGTCATAGTACCTTTTGCGGCACGTGTCCTCCATCCGCTTGACCACCCCCTCACTATTGACAGCAGCAACAACTTTTGCCCACAACACCGTCTTCCTCCGTGTTGGCACCTTGGCGGACTCAGGTCCAAATAGCTGCCTCTGATACTTCATCAGCTCACGCACCAATGCCACATTTTCAGCAAAACTAAACTTTACATTCCGCCCAGTCTTAGTAGTGGTGTGTGGCTGCGGAACACTATGACTGTCACTATCACTTGAGGCTGCTGCAGCAACCTCACCCACCTCCTCCACCTCACTAACCTCACTAACACTCAACTCCTCCACCTGACCGACCTCCTCCCCCTCACTCACACACTCCACCTCACCCACCTCTGAGTCACACATAATTGTGTGTCTAAACAGTTAACACAGAAAAAAAGACAAACAACGCACTCCTCCACTACCACTATACAACTCACACACACACACACACACACACACACACACACACACACACACACAAACACTGACAAGGGACTATAAAGAAAAATAACTTGGACTCAAAATTAGACAAAACCACAAAATATGAGACTACAAGAATGACAAGACGACTTTCAAACACAATACCACACTCAGAAATCGCTACCAACACTCCTCACCAAACCACAAATTCACCTACCTCCACAGTACAACCTCCCTCCTCCTCACCACTAACTAAACCCACGAGGTGCGGACAGTTTGGGGCGTATTTATATGGTTGCGCACAGACACTCCTACCATCTGAAACACAACCAATCACTAACGGGGATGAAAAACGAAACTGAAAGTGAAAATGCGTCCGCGGGAAAAAAAAAACCCTGCCGCGTTTAACTTAGAAAAAAAACAAGGAAAAATAACAAAACCACGAACGCAAACGACAATGACGGCCGTAAATGTGCCAAAAAAACCCGACTGGCATCAACATCGGAAAACACGAAAACCGTAAAGTCGACTGGTTCGTAACTTTGCGTATATGGTTTCAAAAAGTAGCATGAAAATGCACCCGATACAGAACGAGTTTAAACACTACACAAACCGACTCAAACACGAATATTAGTAAATATTGGCCTTTATTCCTAATTTTCTTCTTCCTCTGTCTTTTTTTGGTTCTGATGCTCTTCCCTCCCCTCTTTCCCCTTTTCTTCATCTTAAAGTTTTTAATCCCCTACGTCTGGAAAAAATAGATGGTGTTTCAGATTGATCTTCTAGGGGTCTAAATCTATTTGATGTTCGTACTTCTGTAGGAGTATCATCTCTCCTGTTGCTCCATCTGTTCCTATACGAAGATCTCCTATACCTTTCCCTTTTTTCATAGTTTGGAACAAACCTATTATGTCCCCCCTTATCCCTCTCATCTCTATCTATCCTTTGTCTATATTTATCCTTAAACTGTAAGGGTCTTAGTTCCGGGTCTGTATAGGTATTACTATGGGAACGATTCTATTTCCATTGTACCCTTAATCTTGAATTTACCCTTCTCCTGTCTCTGTATAGTGGGATGGGTTTATTATTTCTTGTTTGTATCGGGGTTGTAACTGTTGACTCATATTCCTCCTAGTCCTCCTCCTCCATCTCCTCCTCTGCTGGTTCTAATTCCTCCTCCTTATTGACCGTGGCTATGATCCAGACAAGGATAATACAGTGGTGGCAAAGTGCATGAATATTAAACGTGAGGACCTTTTGCTACCTCGGGAGAGGAAAATGATGCATAACGTCTGGTTTTTACCAGCACATATGCAATCACATCAGGTCAGGTCAGGAAATCCATATTGAAACACTGGCACATCATTCAGACGGATCCAACATTGAGCAGATTTTGTGCAAATATTCAGATTTTCAGCTATAAGAGGAGTAAAAATCTGCAAGAGCGGATCTCGCAGTCTGATATTAGTCCAGGAGTTGCATCCAATACCAACACGCATTGGCTCAGTCTACAGAGGGGAGCCTTTAAATGTGGTGGTTGTGTGAATTGCACCTTCATGATCACTGGAAAGGACTTTGTATATCCCGTTCGTGGTGAGAAATATTCCATTCGTCATAGATTGACCTGTGAAACCCGATATGTGACCTATGTGATGGTATGCCCATGTAAGAAGTTATATGTGGGAAAAACTATTTGCATGGTTAAAGAAAGAATTTCTATGCACCGTTCATCAATTTAGAAAGCATTACAGTCATTGGAACCAAATATGCCACCAGTAGCAAGGCATTTTGCTGATAAAGGACACAGCATTAGAGATTTTAAATTCATGCCTTTGGATCACGTACCACCACTTATTAGAGGCGCTTATCGCAACAAGCAGTTGTTGAAACAAGAGAGTCGGTGACTTTATCAGCTGAAAGCTATGGCACCGGAAGGGCTAAATGAGGAGTTTATGCTTACCTGCTTTTTCTAATGAGTGAGTTGACTTATTGGCTATGGACCAGGCCTGCTGTTTCTACACTGGGTTCACAACCCTAGTTTGACAGAGCACCACTGGATGGACAATGCAGCACCCCTGTGGATGGCCTACCTACAGTGTCACACAATATGTGTATGATACACTGAGGTCTAACTGGAAGGGTCACATAAAAATAATAGTATAGTATACAAAAATAAATATATATGTAATATTTTCACAATTCTAGCTGTGTAATTTTTTTAGGAAAAAAAATATGCCAAGTTACATTTTTTAAGCTGTTTTTATTGATTTTTAAAGAAACCCAGATCCTAATCCAAACCCAAAACTGAACCTAAAACACTTGAGGGTGGATTTGCAAAACCAAAACATGATGATGATTTAGGAACAAAATAAAAAACCTGGGAGCATGTGTACATCTATAGTTTGAAATGAACACATAATTATTTTTTCTTAAAAAAACAAAATTTTGGGATGTTTGTAAATTAAAATAACTTCTTACTGTCCCATTGCATTGTACAAATGTATTTGTAATACATTACTGTATATTATAATCATACGGTCTGTTACAAAAAGATGACTACTCCGGTAGTGAACAATTGTATAATGTGTTCTTTTCTCAAAATATTGCTTAAATATTCCAGAAGGAGTGAGTTGATAATTTGAACAAAATAATAATATAAACTAATGCGTTTCACTCCTAGAATCATGATGCCTAATTACTGATGACTGTATGTCCTATTTATTGGGAAAATTATGGATCATACAGTTTATCTGTTAATTAATAGGTGTCTAATCTGGTAGCCTCAATTTGTGATGGTCACAATATTGATAACTGGATATATATCTTTGATTACACAGTCCACTGGGATGCCACTCAGTGCAGATGATAGCAGAGCAGCAGTAACCTCAGATCAATATTCACATATTGAATTGCAATCACTTAGCCTGATATTGAATTTCCTGATTGTATGTTTCTGAATTACTGAACTTTACCTTGACCTTGGCAATAGCCATAATTAGACATTTAGGTACCCTAGGCCAGAAAAAGCATTGGTACCCTCCCTATATTTTTCAAACAGGGAAATTAGGCAAGATCTGCTGCACAGTGAAAGCATTTGCTATGATGCCCCTTCCCACTATCTCTCTTTTTCTCTATCTATCTATCTATCTATCTATATATATATATATATATATATATATATGGAACAGGGGGGATAGGGGTAGCAGCGACTTGTGTTGTTAAAATATAAATATATATGTACTATGGTAATTTTAAAAATATGTAACTTCAAAAGCCATTATTAGTATAAGTGTAGATAGAACAATCTGAATACACAGAAGAGTACAAGATAAAGAATACAACAAAAATATATAATAAAAATGAGTATAAGAAAATATTTATAAAAAAATCAATGCAGGTATATTGTAGGAGATCAGACTTAACTTAATATCAGTGGAGGTCAAAGGAGAAACCGACGCGTTTCGACCTTTAGGACTTCATCAAGTCTGTATATCTCTATCAGAAGTCAATCTTTGGTCCATCAGCTGCACTAATTGCTCATTTTCTTTATAGCTTTTAGTGTTGTCACAATAGCAGCAACAATACAAGCACAAGCCCTGTTTTTCCTCAAGCTCATAATAGATGGGTATTGAACCAAAACAAATGAACGTGTTCTTTCCACAGCACTATGTGATGTGATTTGTCTCTTTGTTCTGTAACCATGTCCTAATCCGGCCCATTATGGTAATTTTGAAGTGACTGTAGCCAGAATCGGGAGAGTGTGTAGAGTGGTGCAGCACAATCATTTTCTTGTGATAGTTTGGATGCGAGGAGATCGAACATCGCAAGTAGAAATGTATAGGTGCATTTGTATTCGAACACTCAAATTATAAGCTTAATTGTGCACAGGTGTGTACCCAGCTTTAGAGAGCTAATTTTATAAGTTACATTATCCTTTTTTTAAATCACACATTTCATAGCAGTCATAAACATGACATTATATCACATCCTCCTTTATTCAATGCACACATTTAAAATGACTGCCATACCCTTGATTAAAGCCCATGACCTTCCATATTGCAGTCAGACACCTTACTCATGGAGCTATTTGCTTCTGTATAGGAAGCATGAGAGTATTTTGAAATGTGTGCCTTATGTAAAGGAATGTGTGTGTGTGTGTGTGTGTGTGTGTGTGTGTGTGTGTGTGTGTGTGTGTGACTGAAAGTGCTTATGGGTGTGAGAGGGAGATGGGAATGGCCAGTTGATCCTGGGGATTAAAGAGGAGAAATTTGCAAGTGAAATTGATTAAAATAGAAAATAGACAGGTGCTGCAAAACAGTGCCCCCTGTTTACAGTGCACTGTGCGGTAGCACATGTTGCACCAGCCTTGTTACGACCCTTACACTGACCTTTAGACTCCTGGAATTGCTGAGCTTTTCTTGGTATAGAACTCTGCCTTTTTCTCTTTGAACCCTTGGTTTTGTCTGTCTCCATCATTTTTCCTGCAAATCTTATTTACAGCCATTACTAGAATATAACTATTTTGGCTTTATTGCCTTCACTGCTTATTCACAACCTTTCTCAGAATGGCCAGGAACATTTGCCCTGTTAGCTGCACAGCTTATTTAGGTCCATAGCCAAAATATCCTGCTACTTCACTCTCGTAACCTATATCAACAAATCAAAACTAAACAGATCATCTACCAAATTTAATATGATAAGGAATCAAAAATTAACAAGTCAATTAAATGGGAATTGCTGATACTCTGAAAATCTGAGCGGAAAAATATATTGACCATTAAGCACTAACTATAGATGTATGTAATTGTCTAACAGTGCTCAGAATTCAATACACTCTGCTCAAAAAAATAAAGGGAACACTTAAACAACACAATGTAACTCCAAGTCAATCACACTTCTGTGAAATCAAACTGTCCACTTAGGAAGCAACACTGACAATCAATTTCACATGCTGTTGTGCAAATGGAATAGACAACAGGTGGAAATTATAGGCAATTAGCAAGACACCCCCAATAAAGGAGTTGTTCTGCAGGTGGTGACCACAGACCACTTCTCAGCTCCTATGCTTTCTGGCTGACGTTTTGGTCACTTTTGAAAGCTGGCGGTGCTTTCACTCTAGTGGCAGCATGAGACGGAGTTAATATGGCACAATTCTAGGTAAGTCCAATTATTCTGAACAATAGGTCAGCAATGGGGTGGCTCCTGGGGTGCGGGGCCTCCTGGACTGCCGTGGCTTGGCGACAACAGGGCATCGCAGCATTACATTTAATTTGGTACTTTCACTGTTTGTTTATTATACATGTTACACACTTTTTTCACTTATATTAATTCACCCCATAACACCCCCTTTTTTTTTTTTCTCACCTATCCCTTAATCCTTCTCACTACACATAATTATTACCTGCGATACCCTTGGGTTGCTTGGCTGTGGTTTTTTGGGGGGTCCCGTGCCCTAGGTTTGAACCCCTATAGTGTTAGGTACTGCAGCAGAGTGGAGTCCCTTGCCGCGGGGCTGCAGCTTAATGCATTGATCAATTCATAACTAAACTCCACTATTTATTATATGCTAAGCTGTATGATATCAGTAATGCTAGAGACAGTGCACCTACAACACCCCCTCTCACTTAGGAAGCAACACTGACAATCAATTTCACATGCTGTTGTGCAAATGGAATAGACAACAGGTGGAAATTATAGGCAATTAGCAAGACACCCCCAATAAAGGAGTTGTTCTGCAGGTGGTGACCACAGACCACTTCTCAGCTCCTATGCTTTCTGGCTGACGTTTTGGTCACTTTTGAAAGCTGGCGGTGCTTTCACTCTAGAGGCAGCATGAGACGGAGTCTACAACCCACACAAGTGGCTGAGGTAGTGCAGCTCATCCAGGATGGCACATCAATGTGAGATGTGGCAAGAAGTTTTGCTGTGTCTGTCAGTGTAGTGTCTAGAGCATGGAGGCGCTACCAGGACACAGGCCAGTACATCAGGAGATGTGGAGGAGGCCGTAGGAGGGCAACAACCTAGCAGCAGGACTGCTACCTCCGACTTTGTGCAAGGAGAAACAGGAGTAGCACTGCCAGAGCCCTGCAAAATGACCTCCAGCAAGCCACAAATGTGCATGTGTCTACTCAAACGATCAGAACCAGACTCCATGAGGGTGGTATGAGGGCCCGACGTCCACAGATGGGGGTTGTGCTTACAGCCCAACTCCATGCAGGACGTTTGGCATTTGCCAGAGAACACCAAGATTGGCAAATTCACCACTGGCGCCCTGTGCTCTTCACAAATGAAAGCAGGTTCTCACTAACCACATGTGACTGACGTGACAGAGTCTGGAGACGTCAAGGAGAACATTCTGCTGCCTGCAACATCCTCCAGCATGACCGGTTTGGCAGTGGGTCAGTAATGGTGTGGGGTGGCATTTCTTTGGGGGGCCGCACAGCCCTCCATGTGCTTGCCAGAGGTAGCCTGACTGCCATTAGGTACCGAGATGAGATCCTCAGACCCCTTGTGAGACCATATGCTGGTGCAGTTGGCCCTGGGTTCCTCCTAATGCAAGACAATGCTAGACCTCATGTGGCTGCAGTGTGTCAGCAGTTCCTGCAAGATGAAGGCATTGATGGTATGGACTGGCCCACCAGTTCCCCAGACCTGAATCCAATTGAGCACATCTGGGACATCATTTCTCGCTCCATCCACCAACGCCACATTGCACCACAGACTGTCCAGGAGTTATCGGAAGCTTTAGTCCAGGTCTGGGAGGAGATCCCTCAGGAGACCATCCACCACCTCATCAGGAGCATGCCCAGGCATTGTAGGGAGGTCATACAGGCACATGGAGGCCACACACACTACTGAGCCTGATTTTGACTTGTTTTAAGGACATTACATCAAAGTTGGATCAGCCTGTAGTGTGTTTTTCCAATTTAATTTTGAGTGTGACTCCAAATCCAGACCTCCGTGGGTTAATACATTTGATTTCCATTGGTAATTTTTGTGTGATTTTGTTGTCAGCACATTCAACTATGTAAAGAACAAAGTATTTAATAAGAATATTTAATTATTTCAGATCTAGGATGTGTTATTTTAGTGTTCCCTTTTTTTTTTTTGAGCAGTGTATTTTCTCCATAGTAACCTGTATAGCTTATTTACAACTACAGCCAGGGCCTTTTTACTAGTAACATCTTATTTAAAACAATTATTACAGTAGATTATACAGCTACTCATATTATTATTATTATTATTATTATTATTATTATTATCATCACCGCCATGTCTAATTTTTAAGAAGCCCAAAATGGTACACATCACTGAACATGGGGGGAGAAAGAGTATCAGTGTGTGTAAGTGTGTGTGAGTGTGTGTGTGGGGGGGTGATGAAAGAATACATTTAGCTGTATTAAACAATTCACAGACAATAATGAATAACACATAATTCCACAATACAAAATTAGAGCTCATACAATTACCCTGCTAAGAACATCTATCACTCAAACTTAACATTATATCATTAGTCCCAACAAAAAGATGAAAAACAGACAACCCCCTATTCCTTAGTGGTTACAGTAGATCAATAATGTATTTTAAAATTTCACATTGCCAAGTGGTATGGATAATAACAATATACTATCTAAAGCTGGGTACACACTTGTCCAAACCCCAGGAGATCCGACTCCCGTTCACCGGACTGCCTGATATTGGACAAGTGTGTAGCCTTCCCCCGATACTGGTCACCTGTCAGGTCTCCATATTTATAAACCTGCTTAAAAACTAGGAGATCCGACTGCTGTCCAGGCGTCCGACATTGTAGTGTGTAGGCTGCGGAGACCGAAGCAGGCGACCAATATCCGGTACCGGCAGTGCAGCACACTATTAGTGATATGGTGGTGCCGGACCTAAAGGGATCCCAGCACTGTCTGCAGCTGCTGCAGGACTCGGCGGAGGGTTTGACGACGGCTAACTAGGCGGCGATACAAGTAACTTTACCTGTGCAGAGTTCTGTAGAATGGCGGTGTGCTTGGAAGCATTGGGTACGGCTTCCAGTTTAAAAAATGGTGCCATAGCGCCATTTTTTTATTCAAGATGGCTGTGGTGAGCCAATCACGGCTCGCAGCATCATCACCCCACCCTCTTGTGCCGTCTAGTATTAGCCAGTGCGAGGCAGCAGCTGTCAGTCCGACGGCAGAGGAGCGGTGAAGAGCTCCTGAAGAAAGAAGAAAGGTGAAGCCCTGGATATATGGCAGCCATGGAATAGAGCTTAAAGGACCCCGCCCCCCAGATGAGGGTGCTGCATAATAAAATCTGGAAACATTTGGTGTCATTTTTTTATTAAGATTTCTTTTAATGGGGGTCTATAGGTACCAGTGGGCCCTTAATGTCCTGCATGCCGGGTCTTGTGGTTCCCCAAGTACCAGCATGGCTTGCTGGGACCTGTATTTCTCCTGTAAAATATAATATTGTATTATTTAGACTATCAACTCGGCATCTACAGCCCAGGGGTGCCAGGGATAGCCCAAGCTTTAGCCCTAGCCTTGGATTCCCTGAAGAGGGGGGAGCCCTTTATGGGGGGTCACCACTTCCCCAGGAATCCCTGGCCCAGGCTGACTAGTTAGGGGGAATGGATGCTTTGGCCATGGGACCCCATCAAATGTGTCCCCTGGCTGTGGCAATAACCCCCTGCTAGAGGAGTCTGTTGCTGGTTCTGAAAATATTGGGGACCCCTATTCTTTTTGTTCCCCATATGTTTAGAACCAGGGCCAGCTCCAAGAACCCGGTGCTGGTTCATTAAATACCGGAAACATCTACAGTACATATTTTGTTCCCTGTATTTTTTACACTGGTGCTGGCTGGTGCTGGCTGGTTATGCCTTTTGGGGGGGGACTCGTGTTTTTTTAACCAATTTTGTCTCGGTACCTGAATCGTTTGAAATGTTTTTGAGATTTCATGAGGGATGGCTAATTTTGTCCCAATTAAGAAAAATCTGGGGGCAAATATTTTTTTCGGTGTAACGATTTCTGAGAAACAGACTGGTTAGTTTTCTAACCAACAGGTCAATAGATATAGTGATTTTGGAGAAAAAAATACACAAGAAAACATTAATTTATTCAAATAAACCCGCGAATAATAACAACAACAATATAGATTAATAGTGAGTATTAACAGTATGTTAGCAGTATTAATCAGTAGCAGATGTAAGGTAAATTTTCATTTATGGGCTGTATATTTTTAAAAACATTTTGGATGCAAACTCACAATGCACTTTTTGAAAATAAATGAGTCTTGCTATGGCAATCTTTGCAACATTTATACTTCTCTGGAATTCTACAAATAAAAATGTTGTACTTGGCCTTTCACCTTTTTCAACCTCCCTATCAACTGGATGATCTGTCAATAAAAGTGTATGACTGATTTCATCTCTGAATTCCAGCTGTGATAAAGGATGTTTTTTTCTATTTTTGCTACCAAAACATTGCAAGCATTTACCATCATGTTTGAAAGCGTATTGGTGAAAAGTGGCCACCACCACTTCTTTGAGATGTGCGCCGGACACTTTCCAGGTTTTGTGTTTGGTTTAGGATAGGTATCTCTGTTTGTATTTTGGATCTTGATTGGTTTTGCCAAAACCACCCTTTCGGGTTTTGGTTTTGGATCTGGATTTTTTTGGAAAAAAAACATAAAAACAGCTAAACTAACAGAATTTGGGGGTATTGTTGGACCTACAGTATTATTAACCTCAATATCATTAATTTCCACTCATTTCCAGTCTATTCTTAACACCTCACAATATTGTTTTTAGGCCAAAAGGTTGCACCGAGGTACAGTAGCTGGATGAGTAAGCGAAGCGACAAAAGTCAGCGGCACAAACACATGGCCCATATAGGATTAGCACTGCAGTGGTAGACAGGATGGCAGTTTTAAAAACTAGGCCCCAAAGAGCGCATTATGCAAAGAAAAAAAAGAGGTGCAAGATGGAATTGTTTTTGGGCTCTCCCACCCACCCTTATGTTGCTTAAACAGCACATGCACAGTTTAATAAACCCATCATTTCAGCGATAGGTGGTCCCCCTGGAAAAATCTCGCCAAGTTCACCAAATGATAGCTAACTACAAACATACCACCTCCATATTTTATGATTTTTCACATTATGAGAAGAGGCAAGAGGAAGAGGACAGTGTCAAGAAGGTGATTAAAAATTAGAGAGGCACACACAATCAGGAACAACACACAGCTTTCCCCTCCACTCCTATATTGGTGTGGAACAGAAAGGACTTGAACCAAGCAAATATATAATTACCACATTACTGGACAAACTGAAAAACTAGGGACCAAAGCCTATGAATTTGTACCACCTTCTTCATTTTCAGGAATTAAGACAATCTCTGATTTAATGCAGGGATGCAAAAAAATAGGTGCATACCACAGGATCAAGATTTTATATTTTCCCCTCCATGGAGTCTGGAGACTTATTTTGTGAAAGTCTTGTTGGTTTCTTTTTTCCATTATTTATTTACATTTTTATTTACATATTTTGTGTAAGATGCCTTATTTTCATTTTTCACAGCTCCCAGTTACACGCATGTGAGCATACATGTGTGTCCCAGTTACACGCATGTGAGCATACCTCTGTGTCTTGTTTATTTTGTTCATATGTAATATTTAAATAAAACAGCCCCTTAAATGTTTTAGCTGCCCCTTGTGAGCCCCCACAGCAGAACCGGATGGGGCAAGTTGAGTTCACGTGGGTTCAGTACAGTACTAAGCAGGACTGTGCAGTGATTTTTTTGTTATTCTGACCCTGCCCTAGTGGAGCTTGCCACTCTAGTCGAAACTCATTTCATATTTGAAGCAGGATGGTTCGGAGGAAGCAATGCTAACCTCTGTGCCAACAGCATGCCTCAGCCTGGCAAGCCAGACATCTTCCTGGTTGTAAGCCAACATGAGACTCCATACTGGGCCCTTATTCAGTAACTGTTTGTGCCTCACAGGAGCTCCTGGCCCATCTAGTGCTGCAGTGCAATGGAAAGCTGATGCAATGCAAGATCACTGAAATTCTGTTCTCCTAACACCGCAAGGTCTTGCAATAACTCTATGTAGTTCTTACATTGTACAATTATTAAGGAGAAAACATTTACAAAATATTGTGGAACATTAATAATAAATCAAAGTTAAGGTTAACTAATTGGGGCCATTCATTTGAGTCCCTAACATGAAATAATTGAGAAGAACCTCTCTCTTGATGATAATGTAAAGGGAGACATATAGCCACATATCGGTCATATGCCATACTGAATAACAGAATATTCTCTGCCGAGGCCACTGCAAAGTAATAGTAAAACTGTGTGAAGCATTGTGCAAAAGATACAATGTTATTTCCTGATAGTAACACGTCCAGAAATTTTAGGGACGGTGATCGTTGTGAATAATATATCTACAACTGACAGATTGCAGATAAATAGAAACATTGGTTTATGTAACTGTGGTCTGTGGTCTAATCTGCCTGGGATTGGACAGGCGTGCACCCAGCATAAGAAATATCTATCATGCATCCATCTATCCATGTACAACACAATGTGCTCTTTCAGCAGAAACTAATGATATGAAAAGTGCTACTAAAGTGCAAATGTATTACTCCTACTTTGCAGAAAACTTAAAACCTCTGAAAGATATCACATTTAACCTACTGTAGTAAAGAGAAAAGTTCCACTAAACATGCATGTTACCTGAAATTGAAGGGATAAGAAGTCTGCCATTTTGTTTTATTGTTTTTCAGTGTTTGAAGTTTTCAAATATTTCTGTCTAATTAGTGGTATCCAATTATGTTTTATGTATGGTGATATTACAATACAGAGTAGGGTGGAGAACTGTAATTGGCCCTACACACTTTGCGATCCCCCGCTGAGCTGCCCGACGGCGGATATGGCCAATGGGCGACCCGGTGGCGGGGGGGAAGCCAGGGGGGGTCACCTGGCTCCATAGCAGTGCAGGCAAATATGGACAAGATCATCCATATTGGCCTGCATGCACAAGCAACGGGGCAGCAACGATGAACGAGCGCGGGGCCGCGCATCGTTCATCGTTGCTGCCTCCACACTGAAAGATATGAACGGTATCTTGTTCATTAATGAACGAGATCATTCATATCTTTCAGTATTATCGCCCAGTGAGTAGGGCGCATTAGAGTGGGATTAATACAGTGCTAAATATTAAGTCTTTGCTGTAATAATCTCCTCAAAGCCACTTTTACATCAGAGTTCTGTAGACTGTATATGACAGGATTTAACATTGGTGTGACTGTTGTATAGAATGCTGTGAACACAAAATCCACAACATCAGAGTACACTGGTAACAGATAAACTATTACAGCTGATGCATAGTACATAGTGATGATTATGAGGTGGGATGAACAGGTAGAGAAGGCTTTTTTTCTTCCATCACTGGACTTAATACGCAAGACAATAGAGAAAATGTTTGTGTATGATACCAAAGTACATAAAAATGGACACAGTCCATATAACAATAATACTACAATAATTATATACAGCAGCTCTGTGCCTGTGCAGGTGATCATAGTAAGAGATTTTATATCACAGAAGAACTGGTGGATTGTATTAGAGTGACAGGAGGTCATATTTATTACTGAGATTACAAATAGTAATGAATTAGAATATGCAGTCACCCATAATCCCATAATTATCAGGGTGCAGTTTCCCCTGCTCAAAATGCGATGATAGTGTAAAGGGAGACATATTGCCACATACCGGTCATACGCCATAATGAATAACAGAATATTCTCTGCCGAGGCCACTGCAAAGTAAAAGTAGAACTGTGTGAAGCATTGTGCAAAAGATACAATGTTATTTCCTGATAGTAACACGTCCAGAAATTTAGGGACGGTGACCGTTGTGAATAATATGTCTACAACTGACAGATTGCAGATAAATAGAAACATTGGTTTATGTAACTGTGGTTCCAGGGATATGACTGTGATTATAGAAGAATTCACCAACACTCCGGCAAAATATATTAAGAAAAAAAGACAGGAAATTAGCACCTTGCATCCCATGTTATAAGAAAATGTCAGAATGCTGAAATATTCAACAGATGTCTGATTCTTCATTCTCATTTTCTTTATAGTCTAGAAAAAAAGATGTTGGAGGTTTGCCCTTATTTGCACCCTGCAAACTCTCTCAATCCCTCTTCCACGAAGGGGTTTATTTACTAAAGGTCAATTTGGGTCGATGTTGATCGATTTTAGGTCAATGTTGGGTACATTTTTGATCGATTATGTGTTTCACGGTCTAAATCACACACTTAATTACAGATGATTTAAAAAAAAAATGTAAGCAATGTCAAAAATCATCTGTTAGAAAATGTGTGATTTAGACCCTGAAACACAAAAATAGACAAAACATCAACCAAAAATCCTTCAGCATCGACCCAAATCGATTTTTAGCAAATATACCCCATATCTCAACTTTATAAAGTTTTTATTTATTTCTAACATTTTTTACACATTTTTAATCAACTAAACGGTCAAAATGTTAATATTCATACTGTCCAAACTATTATGTCGACAGGTACTGCATGTCAGCAGAGTAAATGCCAACATGTTCACTATGTCAACACCTATTTTCAGCATTGTCTCTAACCTTAACCCTAACTTTAACATATTATTTGTCTAGATTAAATTGTCTGACAAAGCAATAACTTTTCTTTGTCAGTTAAACATCGTAGTTTATTGATCAAAAGCATCTCTGGTATTATGAGTGCTTTTAGGGTTAAACGGATCTTACTGTATTCTACATAATTTTACAAAACGCAAGAAATTTTACATGACTGTGATGCTCATTTCAATAATAAATCATAATCAGTACTATAAAACACACATTTATTGATTGATTTACATATAGTAAAAAGCAATACTATTTTACTTACTAAGCTTGAAAATGAATTTCCGTACTTTCTTCTCCTGTCCTCACTGCAGTAACACGACATCCTTTAATGTAACATGTTACAGGACTGAGAGAGAACTGATAAGGATATTTATACACTGCTAGTCTCTGCATAATCTTCACACTTTCAAAAACAATGCCTATGGGGAAAATAATAATGTTTGAAATTGCATCATCCTTACTGAGCTCTTGGGTTTTATATAAAGTTTTATAAAGTGTTTTTTAGATAAAGTGTAATGTAGCCTGTAATTCCATCAAAAAAAGTGTTGTAACTTTTGAACTGTAACTGCTATTCCAAAACTGTTTGCAGCGATATACTTTTCAACAAATTCTAATGTTGTTTGACATGTTACACAACACCCTTTCCATTTGAAAAAACTGACTTAGATTCAAGATAGTCGATTTCAAGATGGCGCCCATGTTCGGTACATACCCCAAAAGATAGCCACCTGACCCATACCTTACTGGAGTATTCTGTTTTCCCATTTCCTGCACAGTTTTTGAAACAAAGGGGTGTACTGCGACTTTTGAATCACCCTGTATATGAAGATACATTAAAGCTTGTTCCATCATAGGTACAGTAAATGTAAAGGCCCATACACATTAGACGATGTCGCTCTGTGAGCGACATCGTCTAATGTTTCCCCCTCCCGGGCCGGCCGGCGGCCGACTGTACACACTGAGCAATATGACAGCTCATATCGCTCAGTGACGTCACGCCCCCGCCAGCGCTGCATGAAGGTCGTGGACGACAGTCCACATCCTTCATGCATGCCCTACCGACAGCGACGATCGTTGCCGACCGACGGGGCCGCGCATCATTTATCGCTGGCGGCATACACACTTAACGATTAAATGAGCGACGTCACTCAAGGAGGGGGAAAATGAGCGACGTCGCTCATTTAATCGTTAAGTGTGTACAGACCTTAAGATGACATAGTATATTCAGAACACAAAACAATAATCCATCAATTTAGATTGTATACAGATTAATTGTGTTTAATACCTCATTAATAAGATTAATAAGAGGACAAAGCTGAAGAGGTCACACAGAGACACAACATAACTATATAGAAGCAGTGCTGAAGATGGTGTCCAGTGTCCCCTCTGGAATCAGAGAAAAAGATTTACCGGTAAGTACCAAAATCCCATTTTCTCTTTCATACAATAGGGGACGCTGGAGAAAGTACACTGTGGACATCCCATAGTTTCCAGACCCTCCAACATGACCCGCCCCACTAGGTACAAAATGCTCTGTTTCTGGACTTCCCTCTTAATTTATGATTTCCATCACCTGTGTTGAACTAGTTAAATGATAAGAAAGCTGTTTCTTCACAGGTGATGGCAATAATAAATTAAGAGGGAAGTCCAGAAACAGAGCATTTTGTACCTAGTGGGGTGGGTCATGTTGGAGGGTATGAGTTTCCCCCACGGACGGGAGAGCTCTGGTGAACCTGCAAAACAAGGTTGCCAAAATGCAATGCAGAAGCCACAAACCTTTCAAACTTATAACAATTAACAAAGGTATTTACCATCGACATAGTAGCTGCTTGGCAAAGCTGCACACTGGAAGACCGTTGATGTGTTTTTCAAGATGCACCCACTAAATGGATGTAGTGCGCCAACATAGATGTAGTAGGTTTCCTAGCATTGGTCACATAGGCTTGATGGATAGCTAGCCATATCCATCTATTGAACTGCATCATACAGACTAAACAGTGCATCAGATTTTTGCTATGGCTTTATCCGGGCAATGTAGCTACATAAACTCCATATGACATCCAAGGTGAAGAGTTCTCCAGAATACTCAGCCAAAGAAGGCACCACAATAGGCTGATTCATGTGTAACACAGACACTACCTTTGGCAGGAAAGCAGCCTGCATGCTAAGGTCAGCTCTATAGTCATGAAAAATGAGGTATGGGGGTTTGCATGATAGTGTTACCAACTTAGAAACATGATGAGCTGAGGCTAACGCTAGAACGAGAACTGTCTTCAATGGCAGATACAGTATTTGAGATCCACCTCTTCCAGCAGTTCAAACAAAGAAGATTGCAGAAAAGTCAAAACAAAAATTAGCACCTAAGGAGTTGTAGATGGAACAAAAAAAAGGTTGCACACGGAGAACTCCCTGAAGAAATGTCTGAACTTCAGGTAGAAGAGCCAGTATGCGCTGAAAGAAAATTGATATGGCAGAGATGTGTACCTTTAAAGATCATAAACGAAGGCCAGTATCAAGACCTGCCTGTGGAAATAGCAACAGTCGAGACAAATTAAATACTATAGATGGAAAGTCACAACCCTCACACCATGCAGTGGCGGATCAAGGGGGGGGCACTCGGGCCCGTGCCCCCCCCTGTCATTTGTGCCTCCATCCCTCCATCCCCCGTCCGTCCCCTGGCGCCGCACAGGGAGATGACGGGCGCCCGCTGAGATTGTGTTACCAGCGGGCGCCTGTCTCCCGGCACAGCGGCAGCCGCAGGCAGGAGCTCAGTACTAAGCTCCTGCCTCCGGCGCTGTCACTGTGCAGCATGCCCTATGGGAGAGACGTCAGTCATGATGTCTCTCTCATAGTGCTGAGGAGAGGACGCCAGGAGGAGGAGTACTGCAGCAGTCTGGAAGCGGGAACGTGGCTTGGTAAGTATGTTCTCTTTTCTCTACCTCAGTGCAGCGGGTGCATCTACTGGGGGCAAACTAGGGGGGACATTACTACTGGGGGCATCAACAAGGGACATTACTACTGGGTGGGGGGGCATTACTACTGGGGGCATTATTACTGGGGGAGCATCTACTGGGGGCATTACTACTGGGGGGCATCAACAAGGGGCATTACTACTGGGGGCATTACTACTGGGGGACATTATTACTGGGGGGGGCATCTATTGGGGGCATTACTATTGGGGGTCATCTATTGAGTGCATTACTACTGGAGGCAGCTACTGGGGACATTTTTACTGGGGGCCATCTACTGGGGGCATTATTATTGGGGGGCATCTACTGGGGGCATTACTACTGGGGGGTCATCTATTGGGGGCAAACTCCTAGGGGGCATTACTACTTGGGGCAAACCACTGGAGGACATTCTTACTGGGGGGCATATACTGGGGGCAATCTACTGGGGGGCATCTACTGGGGGCAAACTACTGGGGGACATTATTACTGGGGGCCAACTACAAAGGGGCTAACTACTGTGGGTATACTACAGGAGGGCATTACTACTGGCGGCGTAACTACAGGGGCATTACTACTTGGGGCTAAACTACATGGGGGCCAAACTACTGGGGCCATAACTACAGGGGCCAAACTACTGGGGGATATCTACAGGGGCCAAACTACTGGGGGCATTACTACTGGGGGCTAAACTACAAGGGGGGCATAACTACAAGTGCTAAACTACAAGCAGGCAAACTACTGGGGGCATTGCCACTGGGAGGCTAAACTAAAGGGGGGGTAAACTACTGGGGTCATAACTGCAGGGGCATTACCACTGGGGGCACAACTACTAGGGCGCTAAATGACTGGGGGCATTACTACAGGCAACATTACTACTGGAGACAATACGGGCATTGCCTAAGGGGCACCACTACTATGGGGTCTATATAAGGGGCACTACCAGTACAGTGGACATTGCATAATGAGCGCTACAACTGTGGGCATTGTATAAGAAGCGCCATCTCACATGCACTGAAGCCGCACACAAATGTACTTGCCCCTTGCATGGTGCCCCCCCTTTCATTTTATTCTGGATCCGCCCCTGACACCATGCCACATAACACCAATTGCAATGGTAATGAGAAGCTGTAACAGGCTTTCTGGAGTGAAGCATAGTGGGAATGTCCTTCTCTGGGCTTCCCTTGCATCTTTAGATTGCGGTCTCAACAGCCACCGCATTAAACTCAGCTACCTTAGGTTGGAGTGCACGAATGGACTCTGATGCAGAAGACCTGGACAAAGTGGCAGGGGACATAGTTTATCTGCAAGTAACATTAGAAGGTCAGAGAACCAACTTCTCCAATGCCAATCTGGTGCCAAAAGAATGACCATGACTGATTCACATTTTATGCATTTTAGTATGTGGAAGTGTGGAATTGGAAAAAAGAGATATACCAGGTTAGGTATAGTGCTAGGGCAGTTTGTGCATCCGCTGCCTCTGCTGCTAAATCTCATGTACTGGACACATATCTTGTTAGCTGATTGTTTAACCAAGATGCTATGAGGCCTATTTGAGTACAACCCCAACACCGAACTAGGGCCTGTAATACGTTTGGATGTAGCACCCATTCTTTGGGGTGAAAGTCTTGGTGACTGAGATAATCTGCTTCCCAGTTGTCCATTCCTTGGATAAACACTGCTGATAGGATTACCTTCTGACTCTTGTCCCATCTGAGAATCCGAGAGACTTCTCACATAGCCATCTGACTCCAAGTTCCACATGGCTGTTGATATAGGCAACTGCTGTCATGTTGTCTGACTGTACTCACACTGGCTGAGATTGAAGTACAGTAAGTCTTCCTCCTCTAAGAAAGTGTTGTAAATCGCTCTGAGTTCCAATACATTTATGGGCAACACACTTTCCTGGGCTGACCAACGGCAGTGAAACTGTCAGTCTAGGACTACTACTCCCCATCCTCTGAGGCTTGCATCCATCATCAGGATTATTCAGTTCCAAACTCCAAATTGTGAGGTTGTTGGTCTGGAGCCACCAGAAGAGAAACACCCTGGTCTGAGGAGACAATCGGATCATCCAATGCAGTTGTAGGTGAGAGCCTGACCATTGTGATAGAAGATCCAGCTGAAAAGTTAGGGAGTGGAAGCAGTCGAATTGTAGAGCCTTGAAGGCAGCTACCATCTTACCCAACAGGTGAATGCAAAGGTGTAACAACACCATCTCTGTTCATCTAGATCATTTGTTGAATGTTATAAACCTTGTCTTCCAGCAGGAACACATGCTGTAAGTTTGTATCCAGGATCATCCTCGGAAACTGGTGTCTTTGAGATGGTAAGAGGTTGGATTTTTTGAAATTGACTATCTAGCTGTGCTGTGTTAGAATTCTGTATGTCAAAAAATGTTTTGAAAAAATAAATGTTTTTGGTGGCGTGTTGATCAGTAGGTCATCTAAATACGGAACTATGGTCATACCCAGATATCGTAGGTGAAGACACAGGGTGCTGAGGATAAGCCAAAAGACATTGCCCGAAACTGATAGTGATCCCGTAAGATTGCAAATCAGGATGTGTAGATACGTATCTTTTATCTCCAAAGATATTAAGAACTCCGCTGGTTCTAATCCCCCAATGACTGACTGACTGAATCAATTCCATTTTGAAATGATAAAACATAAATTACTGATTTAGTGACTTCAGGTTCAGAATGGGTCTGACTGAACCATCTGATTTGGGCACCACAAAAAGGTTGGAGTATAACCCCAGACCTCTGATTTACAGGAAAAGAGACCAGAACAGCTGATACAAGAAGAGACTGAATTATTTCCAGAAGGACAGCGGATATGTCTACTGACACTGCCTATCGTAAAGAATGAATTTGGTGGTGAAACTGCAAAATCAATTATTTTTCCCTATTGACTCTAAATAGTGAATTCACGGATCTGTGTAGGTCTGGCTCCAAATATTCTGAAGTCTGTAGGCGGGCTCTCACCATGGGAGACCCCAGGTTGTGATTTCTTCTTCTGCAACCTCTAGCTTGCATGGCAGCCCCTAAGGCTCTACTACAAAAGGATTGCAGGGCATGAAAGGAGTCAAAATTAGATCCCATGTAAGCCCATCTGGGAGGCAGAGCAAACAATATGGGAAGGTAGACTTTCCTGCTGTGGCTTGGGAGATCTATTTTTACAACTCTGGGCCACAAGGAAAATTTCCTGTAAACGACAGTATGTTTGGACTCTGCATCCACCTGCCAAGAGTGCAGCCAAAGAGCTGCAGTAGCTGAAGCAGATATATGAGAACTGACTTCGCTGATATCTTTGGTGAGCTCCCCTCAAATAAACAGGTGACTCTTAGGTGACTCTTAGGTGTGTTTCACCAGGACCCTTAGATCTGCTTTAGGGACTCCGGAATGTAGCCCCATAGCTAATTGCTCTGCCCAGCGCACTACTGCCTTGTTAACCCAAGCACTAACAAGTGCCAGTCTGAGCTGTGCTCCTGAGCAATATACATAGTCTTGCGTGTGGTTTCTAACTTACGTTCTGAAGGATCCATAAGGGACGTTGCACCAGTCAGTGTTGTCTTTCCCCCTAAGCATTTGCATCTGCATACCCCAATTATCCTTCCTCCACATCCTCCAGTCCGAGTCATCTGTCAGTAGTGGACATTTCTGTGACTATCTATAGGAAGGAGCAGATGGAGCCTTGCTAGAGGAACCCATAAAATTCACAAGTCCCTTCACGGTCTTGGTCAGTCCCCTCACCAAGGCAGGCTCTGTCCTACGGGACTCATCTAATTCTGACATTAAATCAGCCATGACTCCAGCCAGAGCTGGCGCCCAAGGAGGAGTAGGGCAGATGCTTCTACTGTAGCAAAGAATCACATAATGTGGTTCCATCAGGGTTTGTATGAGTCAGTTTGCTATTGCATTTAGAGCAAATAAACAGCTTTTATGAAGCTTTTGTAGCTGCTCTGCCTGTCATTGTAAAATAAACGCACACAGATAAAAAGATACAGTGTGAAGTGAGCTACAGATAGAGACCAGGAGGCTAGTGACAGAAAAAGAGGGAGAGACTAACACAACTCCCTCCAATTTTGCTTCCCCTGCACTCTCCCACTAGTATAACACACCAGTGTATGCACAGGCCTTAAGATAAGGATCCTGTGGAGATGGGATGTCAGGAGGTGACAGGAGAATTCTTGCAAACTTCAGCAGCAGTACTGGTATCAGTGAAATGATGCCTGTTCTCAGCCTGCAGTGTGGAGAGAAACAGGAAGAACGTGGAAGAGCCAATGGGGAGCCAGAAGAGACTGTAAGAAAGTCATGCATCTGTGGCAATGAGGAGCTGGCAGCAGCTTTTTGTCAAAGCCCTGACAGTCCTCCCTAACATAAATCAGGTCACCACAACTTTTAATTAAAGTGTCAAAGGTCCCCTTAAGCAGGCTAAGGTGCCTGTAACATGTTTAAATAAGCTCCTCCCACCACATACAGGGTTCTTTGTTTGCATGTGTGAACCCAAGTTCAAGCATGCACACTAATACTGCTGAATCAACTTGGCAGTGCTTGATTAATAAACCTCTAAGGCAGGCATGTCCAAACTGCGGCCCTCCATCTGTTGTGAAACTACATATCCCAGCATGCCCAGACACAGTTTTGCTGTCAAAGAATGCTAAAGCTATGTCAGGGCATGCTGGGATGTGTAGTTTTTCAACAGCAGGAGGGCCGCAGTTTGAACATGCCTGCTCTAAGGCTTTTGATTTAAAACAGAAATAAATTTGAAGGCAAAATATTAACTGCAGAGATTTCTTTGGTCCATGCAAATCACACCCTATTTCAGTTGAGTCCTCATGCACTGTTGTTGAAGTCTTTCCAAATAGCCCTTCTTGGCATGCCTGTGGTGGTATGGAACAGAATGGCCTTCAATCCTCCAATTTTTGTTTCCATCTTATTTCAGATGGTTATTATTTAGAAAAGCTGTTAGAGTTAATCAATGATTCTGATTATATTTACAGTATATGGCAATAATTTAAAATTTAGGAACCTTCAACTTGTTACTGTAGAAAAATAATGTGTTTTTGTAAGAATGGTATGATACAGAATATGTATGGTTTCAGTCAGACAGATGAAACATATTTGTTGTTAGCTCCACTTCCTCTGGTAATGTAGTCTGCAGGTTAAAATTAATTTGTCAATACAGGTTGAGTATCCCATATCCAAATATTCCGAAATACGGACTTTTTTGAGTGAGAGTGAGATAGTGAAACCTTTGTTTTTTGATGGCTCAATGTAGACAAACTTTGTTTACTACACAAAGTTATTAAAAATATTGTATTAAATGACCTTCAGGCTGTGTGTATAAGGTGTATATGAAACATAATTGAATTGTGTGAATGTAGTCACACTTTGTTTAATGCACAAAGTTACACAAAATATTGGCTAAAATGACCTTCAGGCTGTGTGTATAAGGTGTATATGTAACATAAATGCATTCTGTGCTTAGATTTAGGTCCCATCACCATGATATCTCATTATGGTATGCAATTATTCCAAAATACGGAAAAATCCCATATCCAAAATACCTCTGGTCCCAAGCATTTTGGATAAGGGAGACTCAACCTGTAGTACCATTTCCGTTACGCCAAGTTCAGTTCTATATCCCAAACGTTATTTTGAGTTTACAGATCGTTGTGTCAGAATACAGTTTTTGTGGTTAAGTAAGAAATCCTTTTTGATGTAAAGCAGTCCGAGATCCACGGTGTTGCAGGTTGCCGACCAATCTCTGATGTTTTTTTTTAAAGGGTCAATGACTTAAAAGGCATGGTTTTGCCATGTAAGTGCTTGTCCCTTAGAGCTGGCAACCTGCATCTGTGATGATCTCAGAAAGCTTTACATCCTGCCAATAGTTTAAACATTGGAACACAGGGGGTAATTCCAAGTTGATCGTAGCAGGATTTTTGATAGCAATTGGGCAAAACCATGTGCACTGCAGGGGGGACAGATATAACATGTGCAGAG
The DNA here is from genome assembly GCF_028390025.1 of Pseudophryne corroboree. Classification (NCBI taxonomy): domain Eukaryota; kingdom Metazoa; phylum Chordata; class Amphibia; order Anura; family Myobatrachidae; genus Pseudophryne; species Pseudophryne corroboree. The sequence continues at coordinate 469,656,831 of NC_086450.1, read as the reverse complement.
AGAGTTTTTTTGCCAAGTACGTGATTTATAAAAAAAAGGACCCGACACACTGGATTTAGGTGAGTATAATTTTATTTTCAGGTACCCTGGAATCGACGTCGAGACGTGGTCGAGTCGGCATCTGAACATAGGTAAGTATGTGTGTGTCGGAATGAATGTCATAAAGTTGTACTTTCAAGGTGTGTGTATCCTGTTTTTATTTGGGTATTTTTTTTTGCAGAAGAACTATAGGTACCAGTGGGCCCATTTAAACCCCGCATGCTGGTACTTGTGGTTCTCCAAGTACCAGCTTGCGGGGGAGGCTTGTAGTTCTTGTGCAAAAAACAATATTCTTTTATTTTACACTTGGCTATCAGCCCCCCATCTGCAGCCCATGGATGGGGGGGGGGACAGCCTCGGACTTCACCCTTGGGTGGCTGGAGGGGGGACCACTTGATTTAAGGGGTCCCCACTCCTCTAGTGTTCCCCGGCCAGGGGTGACTAGTTAGTGATTTAATGCCAGGGCCGTAGGGACCTATATAAAAGTGTCCCCCGGCTGTGGCATTATATCTCTGACTAGTGGAGCCCGGTACTGGTTCAAAAAATACGGGGGACCCCTACGCTTTTTGTCCCCCGTATTTTTTGCACCAGGACCAGGTGCAGAGCCCGGTGTGGGTTGATCAAATATGGGGGAACCCCTGTCAATTTTCCCCCCATATTTTTTCAACCAGGACCGGATCAAAGAGCCCGAGGCTGGTTTGGCTTAGGAGGGGGGACCCCACACATTTTTTTTTACAAGTTTTTACAGTAAACAGACCCTTTCCCATAGATAACCATGCACAGATCTCTTTGATCCCTGCATGATTATCCAAACTCGACTGGAAAAAGCAGGTCTATTTTTTTTGCTGCTTTTTTTAACGATTCTCAATAAAATACACCCGCACTTGACCACTCAGAGACTAACACCCAAATACGAATGAATAGTGAATACCCGTATTGTATGAAATAACAGCCGCGTTTGACCGATGGTCTATTCATTCGTATTTCTGACCTTTGTCATTCAAAACATTACGAATAGTCAAAATACTGCCGAGGTTTGTGCTTAGTGAATTCCCATGTTGGGACTTAGAAAAAAAAACCACAAATCGGACAAACTCGATTTTTTAGTAAATATTGGTCAAGGTATTCCTGAGAAAAATGTTTAGTTGTTCTAATGTTAAGTGTAAGTCTCCTTCGTGTTTATTAGAGTTGACTGCTGTCAAGCCAAGATGGAAAAGTTTGAGAAGCATATTAGACCTGTGAAGTGTGAAGAGTGTGGATTAGCAGATAGACAGTCAAAAGGTCTACAGTCAATAGGATGACAACATATGGTAGATAGTCAATAAGTTGAAAGGTACAAAAGTTTTTGACAGGGTCAAAAGGTCAACATGAAAAAGGTAAACAGTACAAAAAGTTGACAGGGTAAAAATGTTAATGGGAAAATGTTTGACACAAAAAGGGTAGACACAAAGTTTTTCTATTTTGTGGTGTTATTTTGTATGTTTAAACATATATGACCAAAATTAGTAGAAATGTGCCCCGTCACGGTATCACTTCACATGACCTGCTTAGTGCACATTGGTTCACTTAACACAAGGTTACTAAGGTAACAGTTTTTGACATGGATAGTAAATTCAGTAAATGCTGATAAAACATAAAAAATTCCCTTTTGAACCTGTGGATCTAATGTACCTGTCGACCTACTGTCTACCTTTTACATGTTGACTTTTTGACCCTTTCAACATTTTGTACCTGTCGACCATCACCCAAGGTGATAATGTTTGTGCATTTGTACAATATGTTAAAAATGTTGATTATTCTATATTTGTATATTGTTAGGGTCTCCTGCCCTGTGCCGCCACGTCGTCATGGCAACCGGGAGACAAGTGCTAGTGGAGTAACCTGAGCGCAGCTGATACTCCGGTTCGGGTCTTTTGCTGTGCAGTGGTTATAGGCTCTGTGCACGGCAGGGGATCCGGTGCTGGTTTTTGTGCTCACAGTCTGTGAGGTCTGAGTGGGGCGTGGACAGCACCTGCTTTATAAGGCCTCTTTTCAGGGTAAGCAGATGCTGCTGAATCTCTGTTGGTTAGTCAGTTCATGAAAGTTAGCCAGTACTGTGTAGCTTTGTATTTGTTTGTTGCTTACTGCAAATAGGCCTGGGGATTTGGTATTACACTCTGCCAATCCAGACCTAGCAGTAAGACTGGAGTCAGTCGTTTAGCTTGCTGGGGTTCTGTTATTACTCTGTGAACTTAGCAAGTTTGCGGCTGTATTCTAACACTTGCCTGTCTAATCCTGTCTCACTGTGCTAGGTGTCAGGGGTCAGTTTAGTGGCAGTAAGCTTAAACCTGTGCACTGCAAGTGAGAATCAGGATTGTGGAGGCTCTCCTTGTGTCTATCATTCCATCTCTGACCAAGGAGTTTACTGCCACACCCGTTGGTAACCCTTTAGGGTTTTGCTGTTGCCCTTAGCAACAGCATTTCGGGTTCTCTACGTATTAAAACACAACATCTTGCTTTTTACATCTGAGCAGTTCTAATACAAGGGAGATACCCAGTTCCTTAGCCTCTGGGCTTCTCTGTTCACTGTGTGTGTATTTTGTTACCCTATCACCTTCTGTGTACGTTATGTCATATTCCCCAGTTTGTCTGTGAGTCCATTTGTTTTGCATAACAGTTCAAACACCAGTACATTCCTGCAGACACTGGAGTGCATAACAGTTCTGACACTAGTACTTTCCTGCAGGCACTGGTGTGCATAACATATTCAGCAGCCTAATACTCCTGTTGAAATTTTGTGGGAATATGGAGCATACCCCTCAAAATACGTTGCAACAGGTGGTCGATCAGGTGCAGGTCCTGACTCGGCAATTTAATGATTTGTCCATTAAAATGCACACCTCCCAGGCTGCTGGCGGAGCTCCCGCAGCAGCAACACCTGCAGGGGTTAAGGAGCCGAAAGTAAATCTCCCGGATCGTTTTTCTGGAGATCGCTCGCAGTTCTTTTGTTTCAAGGAGAGCTGCAAGCTATACTTCCGGCTTAGGCCTCAGTCTTCTGGGTCGGAGATTCAGCGGGTGGGCATAGTGATTTCCTTGCTACAAGGAGACCCACAGGTCTGGGCATATGGGTTGCAGCCTGACTGTCCGTCGCTTAAAAGTGTTGATGCTTTTTTTACGGCACTGGGCATGTTGTATGATGACCCTGACAAGACGGCCTCAGCCGAGGCTCAGATTTCGATCCTTAAGCAAGGGCGAAGGCCAGTTGAGGTTTACTGTACGGAGTTTCGGAGGTTGGCCCATGATACCCAGTGGAATGACCCAGCCCTGAGACACCAGTACCGAAGAGGTCTTTCTAACTAGATAAAGGACCAACTGGTACAATATCCCTTGCCTGATAGCTTGGATCAGCTCATGCAGTTATCCATCCGGGTGGATAGACGGCTGAGAGAGCGTAGGCTTGAAAGGGAGACTGAGATTTCCTTCCTTCCCAAGGGAACCTCAGACTCTGAGGAATTTTCTGAGGAGCCTATGCAGATTGGGGCTACCCGCCTCTCCTCGCGTGAGAAGACGCGGAGGAGACAGCAGGGGTTGTGTTTGTACTGTGGGAATAAAGGTCATGTGGTAGTATCATGCCCAGAAAAGCCGGAAAACTTCAGGGCCTGAGGGTGATGGGAAATATCCTGTCAGGCCAGAAGTCAGAATTTCCCAAGAAGACTTTTATCATTCCGGTGACCTTGAAGATCCTCGGTCAAACTGTCAAGACTGAGGCCTTTGTGGACAGTGGGGCCGACGGGGTTTTTATGGACCGCCAATTCGCCCTAAAACACTCTGTTCCCTTAGTACCCTTGGCATCGGAAATTGAGATTTGTGGGTTAAACGGGGAACCATTATCCCAAGGTAAAATTACCTCTTGCACTAGCCAGATTTCTTTGTTTATTGGAGCCACACACTCTGAAAAATTGTCCTTTTATGTGACTGTCTGTACTTTTGCCCCATTGGTGTTGGGGTTACCCTGGTTAAGGGCCCACAATCCTCAATTTGACTGGGTCTCTGGGGAGATTCTTAGTTGGGGTACTGATTGTTTCAGGAGTTGCTTGAGCCTTCCAGTCAGGCTCTCGCAGCTAAGTTTGCCAGGATTGCCAGGGTGTTATGCAGATTTTGCGGACGTGTTCTCCAAAAAAGTTGCAGAGGTACTACCTCCCCATCGCCCCTATGACTGTGCCATTGATTTGTTGCCAAATGCTAAGCTTCCCAAGAGCAGGTTGTACTCCCTGTCACGTCCTGAGACTCAGGCTATGGCAGAGTACATTCAGGAGAACTTGGCTAAGGGATTTATCAGACCTTCACAGTCTCCAGTTGGGTCGGGGTTCTTCTTCGTGGGTAAAAAGGACGGTTCGTTGCGACCCTGCATCGACTTAAGGGAATTGAACCGTATCACGATTAAAAACTCATACCCACTGCCTCTCATTTCGGTCTTGTTTGACCAGCTTCGTACTGCCACCATTTTTTCTAAGATTGACCTACGCGGTGCGTACAATCTAATCCGCATAAGAGAGGGGGATGAATGGAAGACTGCCTTTAATACCCACTCAGGGCATTATGAATATTTGGTGATGCCTTTTGGGCTCTGTAATGCCCCGGCAGTCTTCCAGGATTTCATGAATGATGTGCTCAGGGAATATTTGGATAGATTCTTAGTTGTATACTTAGATGACATCCTAATCTTCTCCCATTCCCTGGAGGAACATCGGAAGCATGTACGCTTAGTCCTCCAGAAACTCAGAGACCACCGGCTTGGGGCAAAGCTGGAGAAGTGCGAATTTGAAGTTCAGCAAATCTCATTTCTAGGATATATTATCTCCCCAGAAGGTTTCCAAATGGAGGGTTCCAAGGTACAGGCAGTCCTGGATTGGGTGCAGCCCACTAGTTTGAAGGCGCTTCAGCGTTTCCTGGGCTTTGTGAATTTTTATAGACGATTTATCGCTGGATTTTCGTCTATAGTGGCGCCCTTGGTGGCACTCACTAAGAAAGGGGCGGATGTTGCTCACTGGTCTTGTGAGGCTAAAGCGGCTTTTGCCCGTCTCAAAAGGGCATTTGTTTCGGCCAAGGTGCTGCGAGACCCAGATCCAGAGCGTCCTTTTGTGGTGGAGGTGGATGCCTCTGAGATGGGTATTGGGGCAGTGCTTTCTCAGATGGGAGTGTCTGATAATCGCCTTCATCCCTGTGCTTACTTTTCCCGTAAATTTTCGCCTGCCGAGATGAATTATGACGTGGGTAACCGGGAATTGTTGGCTATTAAGGATGCACTCGAGGAGTGGAGACACTGGCTTGAGGGGGCTAAGTTTGTGGTCTCAATTCTCACTGACCATAAGAATCTGGCATATTTAGAGTCAGCGAAGCGTCTCAATGCCAGGCAGGCACGATGGGCTTTGTTTTTTGCTCGCTTTAATTTTTTGATAACATATCGCCCTGGGTCAAAAAACATCAATGCTGATGCGCTCTCGCGGAGTTTTGCTCCAATCCAGGAGACCACCGAGGAGCCGTTGCCCATTGTTTCCCCATCATGTATTAAAGTGGGCATTACCCAGGACCTCTTATCATTAGTCCTTAGAGCACAGGAGCAGGCTCCTCCAGACCTTCCGGTAGGTCTTTTGTTTGTGCCTCCTAGGTTAAGACAGCGAGTGTTCCTGGAATTCCATGCCAAGAAGTCGGCAGGTCACCCGGGTATTGCCAGAACTCGGGAGTTGCTATCTAGGGCGGTGTGGTGGCCCTCGGTGGCTAAGGATGTGGATCAGTGGGTTCGGGCATGTGACATCTGTGCCCGAAATAAGACTCCTAGAGGGGTTCCTGTTGGCCAATTACATCCACTCTCTATCCCATCTAAGCCATGGACCCACATTTCAATGGATTTTGTGGTGGACTTGCCCAAATCCTCGGGGATGACAGCCATCTGGGTTGTCGTTGACAGGTTTTCGAAGATGGCGCACTTCGTTCCACTGGTTGGGCTGCCATCAGCCAGACGCCTGTCTGAATTATTTATGCTGCATGTTGTGCGTCTCCACGGGTTGCCACTTGATGTGGTCTCTGACCGCGGATCCCAGTTTGTTGCCAAATTCTGGAGGGCATTTTGTTCCGATCTCCAGATTTCTGTCAGCTTGTCGTCAGGCTACCATCCGCAGTCTAATGGGCAGACTGAAAGGGTGAACCAGTCCTTGGAGCAGTTCCTCAGGTGTTATGTCTCCAAGTGTCAGACTGACTGGGTTGCTCATCTGTCCATGGCGGAGTTTGCCTATAACAACGCGGCTCACTCTGCTACAGGGATCTCTCCCTTCCTTTGTGTGTATGGGCATCATCCTAAGGCCAATTCTTTTGACCCCCTGGACTCCACGCCTGGTGGTTCCTCTGTGGTTTCGGTCCTTAGAGGTATTTGGCGGAAAGTGAAGAAAGCCCTTGTATCTGTGTCATTAGTGACCAAAAGGGTTTTTGATAAGCGGAAAAGACCCTGCAGCTTCAAATTAGGAGACTTCGTCTGGTTGTCTACCAAGAATTTGAAGTTGAGACAGCCATCTCATAAGTTAGGGCCCCGGTTCATCGGCCCTTATAAGATCACCAGGGTTATCAATCCGGTGGCATTTCAGTTAGATCTGCCCCGTTCTTTGGGTATCAATAAAACATTTCATTGTTCCCTTTTAAAACGGGCGATTAGTAATCCTTCTTCCAGTGGAAGACCTTCCCCTCTTCTGATACGTGGCCAGAGGGAGTTTGTTGTTGAAAGGATTCTTGACTCCAAGGTGGTTCGGGGTCGGCTGTCATTTTTGGTGCACTGGAAGGGGTATGGCCCGGAGGAGCGGTCGTGGGTGCGCAGTTGTGATCTTCATGCCCCCAGACTGATACGCTCTTTCTTCTCGCAGTTCCCCGATAAACCCGGTGGTAGGGGTTCTTTGACCCCTCGTCAGCGGGGGGGTACTGTTAGGGTCTCCTGCCCTGTGCTGCCACGTCGTCATGGCAACCGGGAGACAAGTGCTAGTGGAGTAACCTGAGCGCAGCTGATACTCCGGTTCGGGTCTTTTGCTGTGCAGTGGTTATAGGCTCTGTGCACGGCAGGGGATCCGGTGCTGGTTTTTGTGCTCTCAGTCTGTGAGGTCTGAGTGGGGCGTGGACAGCACCTGCTTTATAAGGCCTCTTTTCAGGGTAAGCAGATGCTGCTGAATCTCTGTTGGTTAGTCAGTTCATGAAAGTTAGCCAGTACTGTGTAGCTTTGTATTTGTTTGTTGCTTACTGCAAATAGGCCTGGGGATTTGGTATTACACTCTGCCAATCCAGACCTAGCAGTAAGACTGGAGTCAGTCGTTTAGCTTGCTGGGGTTCTGTTATTACTCTGTGAACTTAGCAAGTTTGCGGCTGTATTCTAACACTTGCCTGTCTAATCCTGTCTCACTGTGCTAGGTGTCAGGGGTCAGTTTAGTGGCAGTAAGCTTAAACCTGTGCACTGCAAGTGAGAATCAGGATTGTGGAGGCTCTCCTTGTGTCTATCATTCCATCTCTGACCAAGGAGTTTACTGCCACACCCGTTGGTAACCCTTTAGGGTTTTGCTGTTGCCCTTAGCAACAGCATTTCGGGTTCTCTACGTATTAAAACACAACATCTTGCTTTTTACATCTGAGCAGTTCTAATACAAGGGAGATACCCAGTTCCTTAGCCTCTGGGCTTCTCTGTTCACTGTGTGTGTATTTTGTTACCCTATCACCTTCTGTGTACGTTATGTCATATTCCCCAGTTTGTCTGTGAGTCCATTTGTTTTGCATAACAGTTCAAACACCAGTACATTCCTGCAGACACTGGAGTGCATAACAGTTCTGACACTAGTACTTTCCTGCAGGCACTGGTGTGCATAACATATATACAGTAGCAAATGTCAGAGTCAGCTGCAACTGGAAATCTGAGTCCAGCTGCAATTGTGCCAGGCAATTGGAGTCTAGGGAGTGTTGTGATGATTCAGCTGTATTGTAGAGGTATATTGTAGAAGATGGGACTAATCTCCACAGACAGCTGTATACAGTGAGAAATGCAGAGATATGAAGTTGAGGCAATTCTGTCCATGCTGATAGCAATGGAATGTTAGATGATAACATGTAGGATTTAACAGATACAGATCAAACCGTGAAAAACAACCATGAGACAGAGACTGAGACATGCATGTACACTGATGGAAAGAAGGTTTGATTCAGAATGCTGAATTAAGAGTGGTGGTGCTGGTGCTGGGAGAAAGACCAGGCCCTGTTATCGTCTACACCAACAGCTTGGCAGATTTCAAGGGCCGGACTTCATGGATGCCTACATGGCATCAGAACCACTGGACGGTACAGTACATGACAAAGACATCTGGGGAGGAAGCAAGCTGTAGAACGAGATTTGGAACCAGTGTCATCGGCAGCCTGTGTCAGTGGGAGGTGTTAATGCCCAAACTGTACTAGAAGGGAATGAAATCACAGATGTCTTGAACCAATTCAGAACTATGGAGGTCACCCAAGTAAGAAAAAACAGAGCTGCAAAATTTGGGAGACCAGGCTCATGCTCAATGTGGATACAGAAGAGCAGTAGGAATATATGCCTGGGTCCTAAGGAAAGGTATCACAATGATACAGCTGATGGCCGGAGAAATAGTGAAGAAGAGAGATATTGTGTTATTAGAGGGTGATGCTAATCCTGTCTATTTTCCTTCTCACAGGATGGACTCCAGGACCACATAGATGGCTCTACAACTTGTTGGGTACCAGACCAGATAGGGGCCTCTTGGCTTGCATCCTGATACCCAGTGTCCTTGCAGTAGGGGTGATCTTCAACAATTTGGTGGCTACAGCTGCTTTAGTACTGAAAGAGAGTCCCAAAATATTACCAGTGAGAGAGAGCCACATGAACATTTAACAAACAACATCATGAAGACAGATGGATTGAGTCATTAATTTCTGCCAATGGGTTCTCAGGCATTGGAGGGAGGTTTTTAGAATCATCCAGTTCATACGAGATGATCATTCAGCCAGATATATGTGCTTATCAGTCCGCCACCCCATAAAAGTAAGAGTGGATTGCTGTGGTATGAAACAAAATTGTGTTAACAGCAGCATAGATGCTAACAGATAGATATCACAGCATGTATACAAAATCGATATATGGTATTAGGATTGTGTATCTATAGAAAGCAGTCATGATAGACAGTTTAGTTGCTAACCACCATATGTAGATTGGTTTTTAATATACAGGTAACAGGTACACCAAACTTTTTATAGAAATAATAGGCACCTCAGGCATGCAGACACAGTTAAGCAGCCACTGCTCACTTACTGTATGAGCTGAATTGCAGTGAATAACTTAGTGAGCATGCACAAGTAGGAAAACTAGAAGGGGAGAGTATGATATACTGTATAGAGTTTCTGCTGTTGTGTATAAAACCCCTAATAAAACCTGATGTAATCAGCGCAAAGTTTATTACAGGGGTAAATATCCAATGAGAGAACTCTGGAGAATGAGGTATATAGTAAAAATTTCCCTAAGGAGCTGCAATGGTATGCTGCTTCCAATTGTGTGTGGGATACCCACAGTGAAAAATGGTGCACATTTCATGTCATAACTAGAGATGTGCGGCGGGCACTTTTTGTGTTTTTTGTTTTTGTTTTGGTTCTAATTCCACTTTCTTGTTTTGGTGTTGGCTGGGTTTTACCAAAACCACCCTTTCATGTTTTGGTTTTGGATCTGTATGATTTTTGAAAAAAACATAAAAAACAGCTAAAATCACAGAATTTGGGAGTAATTTTGCTCCTACGGTAATATTAACCTCAATAACAATCATTTCCAATAATTTCCAGTCTATTCTGAACACCTCACACCTCACAATATTGTTTTTAGGCCTAAAAGTTGCACCGAGGTGGCTGTATGACTAAGCTAAGTGACACAAGTGTGCGGCACAAACACCTTGCCCATCTAGGTGTGGCACTTCAGTTACAGACAGGATGGCACTTTAAAAAACTAGTCCCCAAACAGCACATGATGCAAAGAAGAAAAAGAGGTGCAAGATGGAATTGTCCTTGGGCCCTCCCACCCACCATTATGTTGTATAAACCGGACATGCATACTTTAACAAACCCATCATTTCAGCAACAGGGTCTACCATATGACTGTTGATGAAATTACTGGTTTGTTTGGCCCCCCCACCAAAAAAGAAGCAATCAATATTTCCTTGCACAAACTGGCTCTACAGAGGCAAGATGTCGACCTCCTCCTCCTCCTCCGATTCCTCACCCCTATCACTGTGTACATACTCCTCCTCACAGAGTATTATTTCATCCCCACTGGAATCCATCACAGGTCCCTCTGTACTTTCTGGAGGCAATTGCTGGTAAATGTCTTCCTGGAGGAATTTATAATTCATTTTTATGAAAATCATCTTCTCCACATTTTGTGGAAGTGACCTCCTACGCCAATCGCTGACAAGGTTACCGACTGCACTAAACACTCTTTCGGAGAATACACTGGAGGGGGGGCAACTTAGGTAAAATAAAGCCAGTTTGTGCAAGGGCCTCCAAATTGCACATATGGACTCTCGGACATGCCTACTTGGATTCTTTCTCTCATATAATCCTCCACCATTCTTTCAATGGTGACAGAATCATATGCAGTGACAGTAGATATGTCAGTAATCGTTGGCAGGTCCTTCAGTCCTGACCAGATGTCAGCTTTTGCTCCTGACTGCCCTGCATCACCGCCAGCGGGTGGGCTAGGAAATCTTATCCTTTTCCTTGCAGCCCCAGTGGTGGGAGAAATTGAACGACGAGCTGTTGATGGGTCAAGTTTCACTTAATTTGACAATTTACAAAACAGCAGGTCTTTAAACCTCTGTACACTTGTGTCTGCTGGAAAGAGAGATACAACGTAGGCTTTAAACCTAGTATCGAGCAAGGTGGCCAAAATGTATTGCTCTGATTTCAACAGATTGACCACCCTTGAATCCTTGCATAGCGTAAGAAGGGCTCCATCCACAAGTCCCACATACTTTGCAGAATCGCTACTTCTTAGTTCCTCCTTCAATTTCTCCAGCTGCTTCTGCAAAAGCCTGATGAGGGGAATGACCTGACTCAAGCTGGCAGTTTCTGAACTGACTTCACGTGTGGCAAGTTCTAAAGGTTGGAGAACCTTGCACAATACGGAAATCATTTGCCACTGCGCTTGAGTCAGGTGCATTCTTTGCCTATATCGTAGGTGGATGTATAAGCTTGAATGGCCTTTTGCTGCTCCTCCATCCTCTGAAGCATATAGAGGGTTGAATTCCACCTCGTTACCACCTCTTGCTTCAGTTGATGGCGGGGCAGGTTCAGATGTGTTTGCTGGCGCTCCAGTCTTCAGCACGCAGTGGCAGAATGCTGAAAGTGGCCCATAAATTTTCAGGCCCACGGCAGCATCTCCTGTACACCTCTGTCATTTTTCAAACAATTCTGCACCACCAAATTAATTGTATGTGCAAAACTTGGGACATGCTGGAATTTGCCCAGATGTAATGCACGCACAATATTGGTGGCATTGTCCGATATCACAAATCCCCAAGAGAGTCCATTTGAGGCATGTAATTCTATGATGATGCTCCTCAGTTTCCGTAAGAGGTTGACAGCTGTGTGCCTCTTATGGAAAGTGGTGATACAAAGCGTAGCCTGCCTAGGAAGAGTTGGCGTTTGCGAGATGCTGCTACTGGTGTGGCTGCTGTTGTTGCTGCGGGAGCCCATACATCTACCCAGTGGGATGATACAGTCATATAGTCCTTAGTCTGCCCTGTTCCACTTGTCCACATGTCCGTGGATAAGTGGACACTGGATACAACCTCATTTTGTAGTGCACTGGTGACTCTTTTTCTGACGTCTGTGTACATTCTCGGTATCGCCTGTCTAGAGAAGTGGAACCTATATGGAATTTGATACCAGGGACACAGTACCTCAAACAAATCTCTAAGTCCCACTGAACTGATACCGGACGCACATCTAACAGCAACATAGCTGTCAAGGTCTCAGTTATCCGCTTTGCAAAAGGATGACTGCTGTCATATTTCATCTTCCTCATAAAGACTGTTGGACAGTCAATTGCTCACTGGAAGTAGTACAAGTGGTCTTCCGACTTCCCCTCTGGGATGACGATCGACTCCCAGCAGCTACAACAGCAGCGGCAGCAACAGTAGGCGTAACACTCAAGGTTCCTATGGAGGAATACGTTTAGGAGAGGACTCCTCAGTCTTCACCGTGACATGACCTGCAGGACAATGGATGTTACTGACTGAGTAGTAAGTTGACATTGATGGAGTTGGTTGTGTGGCTTGTAGGAGCTTGGGTACAGGAGGAAAAAGGGATTTAGGTGTCAGTGGACTGCTTACGCACTTAACCAAAGTTTCACAACTTGACACTGACTTCTGATGAATGCGCAGCAGGTGACGTATAAGGGATGATGTTCCTAGGTGGTTAACATCCTTATCCCTACTTATTGCAGATTGACAGAGGCAACAGACACCTGTTGTCCGGATTTGTGGAGAAATAATTCCACACCGAAGAGGTGGCTTTTTTGGTAGTTTTCCCAGACATTACAATGGGCTTCTTCATCCCAAGGACAACAAGTGTCTCCCCCAGTGCCTGACTTAAACAAACCACCTCATCATCAGAATCCTCCTCGTCAACTTCCTCCTCAGCGCCAGCAACATCCATATCCTCATCCTGGTATGCTTCAACAGTGACATCTTCAATTTCAATATCAGGAATTGGACTGTGGGTACTCCTTCCAGCACTTGCAGGGGGCATGCAAATGGTGGAAGGAGCCACCTCTTCACATCCAATGTTGGAAAGGTCAGGCATCGCAGCTGCCGACATACTTGGACTCTCCTTGGGGATTTGTGATACCACCTCAGAACGCACAGTTCTTTTCTATGCTCTTTCCAGCTTAACTCTTTTATTTTTTCTAGCGGGAGGATGTGGGCTTCCATCATCATGTGAAGCTTAACCACTAGCCATGAACATAGGCAAGGGCCTCAGCTGTTCCTTGCCACTCCGTGTTGTAAATGGTTTATTGGCAAGTTTACGTTTCACGTGAGACAATTTACATTTATTTTTTTTGGTACTTTTTTCTGAACTTTGGCTTTTTGGATTTTACATGCCCTCTACTATCACATTGGGCATCGACCTTGGCAGTCGAAATTGATGGCATTTGATTGTCTATGTCATGGCTAGTGACAGCAGCTTCAGCACTAGGAGGAAGTGATTCTTCTTGATGTTTCCCTATTTTATCTTCAAAATTTTTGTTCTACATTATTTTTTGGGAGTTATATGAGACAATATGAGGCACAGGAATGACTGGAATGACTGATGGACAGGATACTACCACTGGTATGATGCAGCACAGGAATGACTGAAATGACTGATGGACAGGACACTACCACTGGTCTGATGCAGCACAACAGGTTGTTGTTATAATTATTATTATACTGCAACAATGGACAAATAGCAGCAGCGTATATCATCAATGGAATGACTGATGAGACAGGACACTACCACTGGTCTGCACAACACAGCACCACTTTATACAGCTACACTGGATTTATGGCAGCAGTGAACACCAACACTGTGACTGGCTGGACTGATGCAGCACAATACACTAACTACACTGGACAGGACAGCACAACACAGCACAAGACTCGCCACCCCACTTTCCTGCCCCCACACAGACACTGACCACTGAGGACACGTCCTCTCAATATACTCTCTGAGAGTGGAGTGAATATGGCCGCAACGCGCAGCTTCTTATATGGGATACAATTCCCACGACAATCCAACAGTGGGATGATGACGTTTTGCCTCGTTCGGGTTTCCGAGTCAGGTGTGAAAACTCAAGCCTGGCTCGGATCCGGACTCGGATGGCAAAGTCTGGTAGGGTTCAGTTCTCTGAGCACAGAATCCGCTCATCTCTAGTTATAACCCCTTGGGGTTTAAAAGGAAGATAGTGGAGACAGACAGACCCTCACTTGTAGCAGCATAAGCCCTGTTACTCTTGTATTGCAGGGATATATGTGAATTAGGGAGCACACTGTCAGCAAATCTCCTAGCAGAAAGAGGTGTACCTGATTTCCCGGGAGGGCACTGTAGATTCAGTTGTAGTGGTGGATTGCAGTGGGTAACAGGGATGGGGCGGGGGGTGACTGCTCCTGCACAGTGAGACCCTAGAGAGATCTGAGGCATATACTTCACCCGTTCTTCATCAGTCGGAGGTCAATCAACGCCCAGTCCAGGTGACTCAGCCACGCCAAGCAGCCTTTTGCTCAAAATGTGTGTCCGATTGTTTACACGCAAATAAAATTACTGGAAGTGACAAAACTGTATTGCTAATGTACACAGAGCACTGGCTGAGTCGTCGCTGAGTCACCTGGACTGGGCGTTGATTGACCTCTGACTGATGAAGACCGGGTGAAGTATATGCCTCAGATCAGTCACCCCCCCCGCCCCATCACTGATACCCACTGCAATCCACCACTCCAACTGAATCTACAGTTTACATGTGACATGTGTCTGAATCTACAAAAAGGGCTCCGATGTGAGCAGCCTATGGCTTTACCTCATACCAAGTTTCATTGGTCTTAATCTGTGACTTTGTTTATGTATTAAACAATCATTGTGTTGTTAAAGTTGCAGCCTAGTATCTCTTCTAATACACTGTGTATGCCAGCTTCACTAAAGACACAGAAATTTTTTATTTCCCATTCTACTATAAATCAATTGCTGTAAATATGGGACTACTGTATAGCATCTCAGCGGTTGCTGCAGTGGGTTATTCTAAGTACAGTCGTTGGATATTGTAAACAATATCGTATTTTTTGACCGACCACTAGCACACACACTCACCCACTTCTTCAATAACTCCTCCCTTGTCCCCCAACACACACACACACACACACACACACACACACACACACATCTATTAGCATGCTTCACACATATCCTGGCCATTCATTCTTATGCCATGGCACAAAGATGGCTTTGCCGCTAGTCAATGCATACATTGTTGAGAGCAGCTTGCTCAACATAACTGCAGTGGTGCAAAGATGCACTCTTAGCTTTCAACAAAAGGAGATTAATTAATGCTGGCCACTTATAGGTTACTGCTGCCAGGGCTGCCAAGAGAAATCATGGGACCCAGTACAAAAGCTTCCTGGGCCCCACCCACCCCCCTTGAGTGGATGTGACCACAGCATGTTGGGGGCATGGCCACAACTCTATGGGGTCTAGCACACGATAAGCACCCATTCTCAGGAGCATGCCCCTGGCTTTGCCCAGGTACTTTTCATGGAGCTGCACCAGGAGGCGTGGTCATGCACCCTTAGAAAAAAATACAGCGCATCCCTGGCCACACTGCAGTCCAGCACACGGCAGCATGTGCTGGGCTGAGAAGAAAAGCTGCAGCTGCTGCTTCCAGGTAAGGAGGGGAGGAGACCTGGGCCCCCACTGGTCCCCTCCATTAGACCTGGGCCCAGGTAATTTGTACCGTCCCCCCTCTCTTGACGGCACCGACTGCTGCTTAATTCATTGCATGTTCCACACCTCCACCCCACCATTCATCTCTATGCAATGCCACAGAAATGGCATTGCTATTAATCACTACAGACATAAGGGGTCATACTGAACCTTCCGCAATAGCGGCCCGCAGTGCAGTTTGTTGGTGGTGGCAAAATGTGCATGTGCAGCGGCCGCCCAATGTCTGCACCGCCGTACACTTGGATGCAATGCAATGTGATTAACAGGCGACGGCATTGCGGGGGTGGTGCTGGAAAAACAGGGTCATACCAGAATCGTTTTCAGGGCAGCTGCGTGATGTCACTCGCAGCCACTCTGGGAAAAAACGGCCTACTGTCTGACAGCGCAGCCAGGGGTCAACCCTAGAAATGATGCTTCCACAATCTAATTGCGATCTCATCAGGGGGTGGCATTACACATGAAGGGTGGCCTTGCCCTGTATTGGGCGGGGCCAAGCATGTGTGGAGATGGATGCAGATCTGTCTGCATATGCAGCCATCTGTGTTCATCCCCAAATAACCCCCATTGTTGCTAGCAGCTGCTGGCTCAACATGATGCTAATTCTGTAGATACACAAATGTAACACCCTGGGGTTGGCAGGTATATCTAAGTGGTTAGAAGAGGTATCTCAGATGTTAGGTGGCTATGTGACAGACCTTTTCCCTAAAGTGTTCTTCCCCGTACCTTGTCTGTAGTACCTTGCTTAGAGAGGTAGGATAGATTGATATGTTATAAGATTGAGACAGCAATTCCAACAGAATGTCTATTTATTGTGCTGCAATGAACTTTGGATGAAAGGAGATCATTGGTTGTTTGGCAAAAATTAGGCAATCACAAGATTGAGAAGGCATCAAAGAAGATTGATAAATCACAGTTGACTTTAGCTAATGATATGCAAAAAAATATTAGTAATTCAATAGAACAATCAATCTAATCACAGATGAATGCTTATTCCAATACAACACAATAATAACGTGGTGATGAGAAGACTGATGAAAAATACAATTCTACTTGACAATTTCTATATGTCTAGTTTACACTAACAAGGACATTCCAGTCTCCACCGGCAAATAACTTTGGAACTCTTTTTAAATGTGAGGTGAAACAGATTTACAATGTGGGGCAACGGCAAATGTGAACACAATGAATCCTGGGTTAACAAGAATGTTTTTATAACTCAGTCTATGTAAAGAGGATGAAACTATCAAAGGTATATTAGTGTCTCTCAACAAAATGCAGCTTACTTCATAGTAAGGTTTTCGTGGGCAAATAATCTCAGATGTTGCTTTAAAGAGCTACTGAATATTACACATTACAATGTGCAGCCTGTGACAAATGTACACTTGGGCTTGGCACTTTGTTTATCTGTTGCCCGCAACAAAAACAATATCTGTGTACTCACTCAGAACTTCTGTGGTAGATGTACTCACTAACTAGACCTGTCTCTGCGGTTACTTGCTGCACAAGATGGCCGCGGTGTCCACGACTTTCAGTAGGCTTGGCGATGTCCAGTCTCTGGCTGTGAAATCTCGCGCTCACTCACCCAGTTCTCTGTTCTCCAGTAGCACCCCGCAGCTTCTGCTCTGCAACTCTGCTCTCACCACCCAGCGTGACCATGCAGTTTGCATCCGTTACTCAGATCCCGCTCCGCCCCTCTCTTGGCGTATCCAGCAACTCCAAACTTAAACTCACCTTCTTATTCCCACAAGGCTCCTCTGCTCCAAGACTCCCTTGTCCAATCCACACTCACCATCTGGAACATGTGACCTGATCAGGGTCTGACCTTAATCCCTGCTGCACCAGCATTCCATCTTGTCCAGCTGCAGACACTGTAAGTTAGACTTTAAGGGGCACACACACACTACTTTCCCGGGTTCCACACATACTGTATAACATGGAACTGCAGCGGTGTGAAGATGCACTCTCAGCTTTCAATAAAAGAAGATGCTAACACTCTTCTGTTGGTCAGTGGTAAGCATTATGCTTTCCATAGCATTCCACTGGGGTTCGATTCCCATAGAGGTCAGCAGTACTGAAGAATAATTTTCATGAATGTTCTCTGGTTTTGTAATCAATATCACAGTTTTCTGCTGCAATAACACTGCGTGTTATATTTGTTTTACTGCAATGAGCAAGCTTTCTAAAGTACTTAGTACAGCGGCTATCATACAAAGTCACAGAATTAGGTATTCTGATGCATCACAGTGTACAGTATGAAGAAAGGGCAAGGGATTTCAGCAAGCCCATGCTGCGCTTCGTGGTAACATATACGTAGCATCTACTATGCTGTTACTGAATGTCATTCTGCCTCCATTGTTGTGAACAGTAATGAAGGTGGCACGTAGGCAGAGGACCTATAACAAACAGAACTTAACAATCCTGTCAAATAAATTCCCATTGTGATATCTGGCAGAAAATTGGGTAGGAAAAGAGTGTGTGGTCACACCAGAGGCGCTCACATGCCTTTGAAGGAAGACGGAGCAGGCACCTTCAGGCAATTAGGGCCCATCTCAGAAGTGGTAAGTTTTATTTTCCACTTGCCTGGGTCAGACTGTACTTTCAATGGGCAGACACTGTGTACTGATTTGTTCATGTGATGCAACCAAGCTACAGTATAAATCACTGTAGATATACTTCACTTGGGTGCGCAGTTGCACACTTACACAGTATACTGGATGCACGCCTTGGGTGGTTGAATGCACTTAGCCTTTCGACCTTGAGACTGGTATATCAATCTTATTTTGGTGTGAGTGAAAAAGAAGACTCAATACTGGGGTCACTATTAACTATAATAATAAAAAGAATCCAGAACGGTATCAATGTTGATCAGTCTAAAATCTACTATTTATTAGATATGAATTAAAATAAAAGGAACAACACAAACACACATTTATGTTCCTGCACAGCAAATAAATGCCATATAGGTTTAAATAATTTATTGATTTAACCTATGCAGGTACATTATAAATAATGCGTGGATTTTATGGCCCAAAATATTATTCAGACTGTAATGAGTCCTGATTGTTTGATTAATTGCATGTGTTTAGAGAGGACACTCAAATATTATGTAATAATCAATATAACCCCCTTTGGGCTCCTTCAATATATACCACAGACTTGAATGCCGTAGAATAATTCCCTTTAGTAGCAGAATCAGACAGCAATGTATCAAGTATACCTACAAGTTGTAAGGTACAGCAAAACAGTATAAAGCACAAAATATTTAACTGACACTGTACCTCTTAGGGCACTTATCCGGTGCAATCGCTGCTCCTAATTCAACAGCAATGTATCATATAAACCTTCAGGTTGTAAGATACAGCAGAACAGTATGAAACACAAAATCTTTAACTGACACTTTGGGCCATTATCCAGTGCAATCTCATATAGTAATTGGAATGATAAAGCATTAAAGGGCACAGAAATCATTTGCAAACTTAGTGGCTGTGTAGAAAATCAATACCACTGTATCACATATATTAATCAATTCAAAAACTCTCATAGCATTGTTTATAGTCCAAATAATATCATGTGAGCATCCAGCAAATAATATCACCAGCAATATAAGCTTAACGACCTTGATGCAAATGGTATCACATAGGCAATATCAAAGAGAGATTGAGTAGAGAATAGTCCAGCAGATCTTATTCGTGCTGATATCTGCATTCTCATCCTCTTGATCGCATGGCAGATCAGGTTAAATCAGCGGAGGGAGGATGAGAGTATAGCCGGACCTCTGCTGGTATGAAGGAAAGTAAAGGACCCTTCTGCTGTTTCTGTTAGAGTGTAGCTGACACCCTGATATCAGCTGACATTGCAGGGTGTAACGCTGCAATTCAGAAATGAGAGAGGGCTGAAGGGGAAAAGAGTGCTACCTCCGTCTGGTTATTATAGCTGGTGGAGTGTTCATTTCCGTTCATGCATGCTGGTCCTGTTTATCCAAATTGACAGCGGCATTAACACATATTTAGTGGTCAGATAACCGGTTTCACCCGAGGGCTTGTTCACATCTCTAACGCTGCCATCCTATCTATCTTATTCAATGACCCCTGTTGTGACAAAATAAGGTGAAAAAGTTACTGAATAAACCTTAATTTAGTTCACAATAAGCTGTTTCATTTGAATTATTTTTAACGAATAAACCATTACCTGGATAACAGTGTAAGCGTAGGGCAAAACATAGCGGCCAAGCGGGTCCCGTTCAGCGAGAACCGCTTGGCCCAGAAGGAGAGTGCACATGGGCGTCTATGCAGGCACCCACACATGTTCGACAGTCCCGCTGCTGCCGGCTCCAACCGCAGCATACTGTGGTCGGCACAAATGACAGGACTGCGGGATTTCAACGTGAACACATACATTTCAATGTGTGCGTTCACACAGCAGGGCTGTGCTGCACTGTGAAATCCTGTGTGTCACTGACCAGATCTTGTTTTGTGGCAGCCTGCAGAACAGGAACCATATGGACACCGAAATCCCCCTCCCGGACATGCGGGTCTCATTCAGCGGTCCCGCTTGGCCGCTATGTGTGGACCTACCCTAAGTGATTAAAATAGTTGTAATTTTTCTCTCTGAAATGTACAGTACTGTATGTATATGAGTGAGGCTGTGATGTGTTCTATATGTTCTTTTTACTGTAGTACCAATATTTTCTTTCATTGCCCCATCCCTAGTGATGTGCTCACAGTTTCCATTTAGAAACGTTTGGACCCATTGCATTCTTCTTCCCTTCCCTGGTGCCTGTTGTTCAAATATTTGAAAACATTATTATTTGAATCATTTATTTTTCTAAAATGATGTTACTGTAGATACAGTAATGTATGTTTTAAATTGATGGGCCGAACGTAATGACGCCCAAATTCAAAGGCCATGCAGAATGCTGGGCGGTTGCAGTCATTTATTTAAAGAGGCAATCACTTACAAGGCATGGTTTTGCCTTGTAAGTGCTTGCCACTTTAAAAAAAGTCAGAGATTGACAAACATCCCACATGGACACCGAAATCGGTTGACAATATATCAGGCCACATGTCGTTAACCTAATTTATTCATAAAAAAAGTAAATTTCTAAGTGGTATTGTCAAGTAAAAATTCCGGTAAAGGTTGTGTTGTGTTTTTTTTCTATCCAATAATTTACTTAACATGCTGTACTAACTAGCAATTCTTTTTCTATGTTTATTAATAGCCTTAATTATGGAAATACTGTAATTGTTTCACAATACCTGCACATTGCAGCAGGAACCTGAGGAGAAAACAGGCCCAAGCCGTCCTCCACACCACAGTAAGTACTGCACTATACAGTACAGTACATAGTACTTCTCTTCCTTTTAAAAATCTCTACAGTACCTCCTATACTGTGCTGTAGCTTAGAGTAATAGCTTACATTACTGTTTGCTTTTTTTCTTATCACAGTTCCGGAACCCAAGAAGATGAGGAAGCGGAGAGGAGTTGCCAAGGCGTGCCAGCCCTCCCAATCAAAAAAGTACTACTGTACTGTACTGTACTATACTTCTCTTTACTATAAGAATTATTCCCTTCTGTAATGTTACCTTATCATTTTTAAAACCATCAGTGTACATATTGCATTTGAAACTCTATATCATTGCCCGGTTTACTGACCCTTTTTGTGGCCATAACTCTACACTACTTTGGTTTGGAACATGGTTTAGAAAATGGTTGGTCGCTTCTAGCACAGAATCACATAGTTTATTTTAGTAAGGAGGTGAAAATACAACTGTTGTGTATTATAATTACAGGTGAAACATCTATTGATCACTGATTGCCTTACACTCACAGAATCACTTGATGTAATGAATACTCTTTAATGCTCAGTGTATGTTGCATAATCTGCTTTGGGAGGTTGCTGCAAGGTTAGATTATGCAATAGTCAGCATCAGAGCACAATGTCAAACAATTTGGATGTAGAAAAAGGCAACAACCCACCAGATGTGACATGCACTTGAACCTAGATTTGAATAGGCTTAAAAGTTTGTTCTATCACTGATCGTATTATGCTTATGTTCAGCAGGACTATCTGGAAGCAACATTGAAGTCAGATACCATGAACATCAGCCATATCCAAAATAACCTGTAAAAGCCAAAAAACAATAGCAAGTGAAGTTTATATTAACTATATTATATTTTGAGGTAGATTGTGAAAAATGAACCACAGGAATATGACCATACCCAGCAGTCATCACTCCTGCATTTGTTCCACCTCAAACATTTCATAGACAGAAGACTGGCAGTGAATAAAGGCTTAATGGCATGAACCAGGAGAGACCACCACAACACTCATTATTTTGATTTATTTAACACACACTCCCTGAATGTTGGTAGAATGGGCAAGGTGCCTATTCAGATATATGAGGATCCAATTCCTAGGTAGTCTCAGTCCAATGTGTTTGTAGTCCATAACACCGAGGACATTAGGCATGTCTGCCATGCTATACAAAGTTTACATGAATACATGCCACTGAGAATCCTGGCTGTAGAAGGAAGTGCATACAGGTGTAGGGTGAGGTCTCTGGAAAATGTGGCTTTGGATATTCCTTCCAAATGCCCCAAGACTGAATGCAAGTTCCCAGTGGCAAAAAGTGCAGAGCAGCCAGTAGCTTGTGCATGCCTAATATGGCTCATGAGAAGGCAAGGTCTGGCTCAGGGTGAGTTTTAACATGCTCTCTACTATGACATTGGGCATCGGCCTTGGCAGACGACGTTGATGGTATTTCATCGTCTCAGCCATGACTAGTGGCAGCAGCTTCAGCACGAGGTGGAAGTGGATCCTGATCTTTCCCTATTTTACCCTCCACATTTTTGTTCTCCATTTTTTAATGTGTTGAATTATATGACAGTAATATATCAATAGCAATGGCCTACTGTACTGTACTATATATGTATACAGTTGGTCACCACAATGCTGCACTGTAATACTATATATACTGCTCACAATAATGCAGCACAGATATGGAATGGATACTTGCAGTGACACAGAGCTACAAGATACAGCAATGGCCTACTGTACAACTATATACTGTTGGTCACCAAAATGCGGCACTGTAATACTATATATATATATATATATATATATATATATATAAAACCAATTCTATGCTCTGGCACTGGGCACTGCCCCGACAATGGGGCTGACTTGCTCAGGTGCCCTCCTCCAGGTGTAGAAACCATATGGAAGGGAGCCAGACTGAAATACTGAGACACAAAGTTTAGCAGGTTTTAAGGCAATTCCTATGAACACAGAGGAGTACAGCCACAAGGCTCACACTGAGCTGTGTGACTTTTGGAACTGGCAGTTCTAAAAGTCACTAAGTATTTCAGTCTGGCTCCCTTCCAGTTTTTTTCCAGTCGGGTTCCACTTGAGTCTGGTTTCAGGTACCGCTCTTTTATACTTTATCTATAACCATTCCAACCACTAATTTTATCATACTTAGCGCTTTCCATTTATCTCAATGATGGTACATATACTTAGGCAGGTCTATAGAAGTGGAGATGTTGCACATAGCAACCAATCAGTGTGTGTGTGTGTGTGTGTGTGTGTGTGTGTGTGTGTGTGTGTGTGTGTGTGTGTGTGTGTGTGTGTGTGTGTGTGTGTGTGTGTGAATACTGAATACTCATGAGTCAGTTTACCTCAGCTGCCACAGGGGTCACTGCTGTTCTCATGGAATCAGTGGACTCTGTGTAGCTGATTTAACTGATTTGTCCTGATGACTCATGAGTCACTCTACTTGCCAGTAGTTCAGCAGTTCAGTGATTCATTACAGATCACTGATCAGCTCACTGACTCAATGACTCACACAGCCATGCGAGCCAGTACAGTACCTCTACACTGCTGTGCACAGGCATATGCATTGTATGGAGCTGATACTGAACTGCATATAGCCATGATTCATTCCCCCAGTATATTAGGTGACAAGCTACACTCCCAATCAGCTAAATACACAGTGCTGAGTGCTGCATGCTATCCTGTAGGGTCTGATTACTCCACACAAGACTCAGGAGGATATGTACTATCAACCTTCAAGTGACATAAAGTAGAGCAGTTGCCCATAGCAACCAATCAGCTTATGTCACTTTATATACTGTTGAAGATAAATCACAAAAGCTGATTGGTTACTTTGCAACATCTCCACTTTATCTCTCTCTAACATCTGTTGCATTGGGGCAAAGGGACTTTTTTTCTTTTAATTATTGTATTTTAAAAGCAGAAAAAAGTGACTTATGACATTACTCTGAATTTGGGTATTTCCATTGCATATTATAAAGTAAAAAGGAGTACCAACAATGGGATTAATATTGCAGAGCTAATATGTCACTATAAGGTTGCTATATAAGTTATTGTTTTTCTTAAAAATAAAGAAATCTGACATTTTAAACATATCTGATCATTTGAAAAATATTATAACTCCTACAATGAGCTAGTATTAGAAATACCTACTCTATGTGTAATAGTCTATACTAGTTCTAAATCTAATCAATCCTTTCAGTCTCAGAGTCAGTGAGTGAAATGATGAACTAAATGAACTACATGAACTCATCTTCTGAACTAATCTTATGAGTGAACTAGTTCATAATGAAGTAATCACCAAAGTGAACTAGATTTTCCCATCACTACTCTCTGTTCAATCGCCAATGCATGAGTGAAAATGGCAGCGACGCGCGGCTCTTTATATAGAATTCGAATCTCGCGAGAATCCGACAGCGGGATGATGACGTTCGACCTCGTTCGGGTTAACCGAGCAAGCCGGGAAGATCTGAGGCTTCCTCTGAACCGTGTAAAATAGGTGAAGTTCGGGGGGTTCGGAACTTGGAGAACCGAACCCGCTCATCTCTAGTATATATATATATATATATATATATATATACACTTATATCTACACACACATAGTGATAGAAGCACTGGTAAAGTGATAAATGGGAGATGTGTTTGTCCCAGGTTTCTGGTCTATATATTTTAAAACCCCAGGATGATGTTTGTGGTTGCTCTACTTATAAATTTGGGGCTTTTGGTAAAAGCCTGGTAAGTGTTCCTGGGGTGTTGCATCCATGAGGCACATTTCAGGTGTTTCGGACTTCAGCCTAAGAGCAGGCTTATTAGTAGCTGCACCTCTATGAGGCTGATAAAAGCTGTGTCAGGGCTTGACTCCGGGGGCTCACTACATGAGAAAACAGGCAGAAGTCCTGTTATGAGACACTGTGATTTACTGACTGTAAGTACTGTGCATATGCCTGTGTTTGTGGTAGGTGCATTAGTTTTGACCACTCCAAAAGAGGTAATCTATTATGTTTAGTTAGTGACCAGATGGGCTAGGACATATTTTTATGTTTTGTTTTTAGTGTACAATAAAACTAGCCATGGCTAGATTGCACAAAAACCCAGCTGTTTTCCTGGCTGCTGTATGTGTTAGAGGTGCCCATCTACTTCAGAAAATGGCACATGTGAGCAAAACACTGAAATTACAGCAATAGGGAAAAAAAATGTTTAACATTTAAAGTGACAGACACCAATTTGCTGCTTTGGAGATCAACTCATATACTGTGAAATCCATGCTGATGTCATCGGCAAATGCTTAGGAAAAATAGATTCTGCTTCAAACCTACACCCAAAGATAACATGGAAGACATACAGTAGTTAAGGCCTTGCTGCAGGCTATGTCAGCTCAGCAGGAAACCACCAAGGCTCAGTAGGAATCGGACAGGGCTAAGAAAGAAGCCACCAGGGTGCAACTATTTGCCATTGAGTCAGCCCAGAGGCAACAGCAAGTGGCCAAAGAGGAAAACCAGCAGGCCTTAAGAGAGGTGGTTCAGCAGCTAGCAAATGAGTCTAGAGATGCTTTCACTGATTTTCCAAATAAAACTCAGTCATTACGGGCCAGTCACTTTCTGCAAAAAATTACCCAGAGTTATGATGTTGCAGCTTATCTTACTACTTTTGAAAGAACAGCAGACGGAAAGAGAGAGTTGGCCTAAAAATCAGTGAGCAAGTTTTGTGGGATCCTTCCTGTCTGGAGAACCACAAAAAAGCATATTTTGACTTGTGCCTGACAGATGCCAAAGACTATGGTAAATTAAATAAGAAATCCTAGCTCAATTGGGAGTCACATTGTTCATGTCCAACGAGTTCACCGCTGGGAATATAAAAAAAAAATGCATGACCTCGTTCATCTTTCCACAAAGTGAGTACAGCCAGAGTCTCTAAAAGGACCATAGATGATGACAAGGATCAGTATTCGTGATGTGCACTGACCCCCGTGTTTTGATTTTGGTGTTGGATCTGTATCTCCTTAATGTTTTGGATCTCTTTTTGGTTTTGTCAAAACCACCCTTGTTTGTTTTGGTTTTGGATCTGTATTTAAAACAAAACATAAAAACATCAAAAATCACATAATTTGGGTCTGTTTTTATTCCTACACTATTATTAACATTAATAAGATCAATTTCCAGTCATTTACAGTCAATTTTGATCACCTCACAGCTCACAATATTGGCCCTCATTCCGAGTTGTTCGCTCGCAAGCTGCTTTTAGCAGCATTGCACACGCTAAGCCACCGCGTACTGGGAGTGTATCTTAGCTTATCAAAATTGCGAACGAACGATTCTCAAAAATGCGATTAGACACTTCTTAGCAGTTTCTGAGTAGCTCCAGACTTACTCGGCATCTGCGATCAGTTCAGTCCGTTTCGTTCCTGGTTTGACGTCACAAACACACCCAGCGTTCGCCCAAACACTCCTCCATTTCTCCAGCCACTCCTACGTTTTTCCCAGAAACGGTAGCGTTTTTTCACACATGCCCATAAAACGTCCAGTTTCCGCCCAGAAACACCCACTTCCTGTCAATCACACTATGATCACCAGAACGATGAAAAATCCGTAAGTAAAATACCTAATGCATAGCAAATTTACTTGGCGCAGTCGCACTGCGGATATTGCGCATGCGCATTAGCGACTAATCGCTCTGTTGCGATAGAAAAAAAACCGATCGAACAACTCGGAATGACCACCATTGTTTTCATCCGTTTTAGGCCAAAGACTGCAGCGAGCTGGCTGGTTACTAACCAACAGTGCAGCGGCACAAATACATTGCAGATTTTCATACATCTATTGCCACACAGCAGTGGCAGAAAAGAAAAGTGCTGCAAGATGGAATTGTCCGTGGAACCCCCCCATGATGGATATTAATAAGGACATGCACAGTTTAACAAACCAAGCATTTCAGTGACAGGGACTGACACTTTTGTGGCTATAGTGGTTGCTTTGTTTTGGCCCCTACAAAATTTTTTTTAAAGGACTTCCTTCAATCAATAATGAGGAAGCTGATGATGAGGGTGTTAATTACATTATAATCTTGCAAAATAAAGTTCTTGCCACAAATTATGTAACATAGATGGCTAACTTCCCTACCTCTACTAAATTTGGACTCACAAATAGAGCCTTTGCCTGCACAAACATTGCCAGGATTTGGGTAAAAATAATCCCACACCACAGAGGTGGCTTTTTGGTCTTATGCCCAGGCATCCATATGGATTTCTTTTTATCATGGGTAAGAACTGCAGCCAATAGTGGCTGACTTACACAAACAACATCATCAACGTATTCATCTTCAGTGTCAGATAGTAGTAGTACACACATATCCTCTTCATTGTTCCACATGAGCATCCTCAATTTCTATTATGTCCTCATCACCATCCTTACTTGTACTGCTCTCCACATGTGCAGAAATAGTGGAAGGAGATGAAATAAGCTTCTCTATGGGGACAGTGTAAGAAATGTCATAATCACACATAGCTAACATAGGCACCTCTAAATGTTCCTCAGGAATGTATGACGGTTCTGAACGCACAGTTTGTTCTACTGCCTTAGTGGTTTTAATTTATTTTGACACCTGTTCTAGACTCTTGAGCCTGCTCTGTGGGGCTGGTCTCTTCAAAGTGCTGCTGGGATTTCTAAGTGATTTGGAAACAGTATAAAGGTGAACTCTGATTGATCTCTGTCTATCCATACAGAGATATTAATTTTGTGAGAGAAAGTAATCTGATTCTGATTGATTGATTGATTGATTGATTGTATCTATACTGTTTCTTTTTGTTTTAATACATCTGTACTGGGTTTTTATTTTGTGTTGTTTTTCTTTTGGAGGGAAAAAAAAAAAGTGTGAGGTGATAGCCTGAGGGGTTAACTCAGGTGTGAGTAATCAGGAGTAATCAGGAGGGTGAGGGGCTGATTGAAACAGCTGGGTGAGCCTATATAAGCAGTGACCAGACTCTTTGAGCCTGCTCTGTGGGGCTGGTCTCTTCAAAGTGCTGCTGGGATTTCTAAGTGAGTTGGAAACAGTATAAAGGTGAGTTAGAATACAGATAAAGGTGAGTTTTATAATACACAATCAGGAACACACATTTACAGTACCATTAAACTTCTGGTGAGACTGCAAGGGGCTGACCTGGTGAGTGAGTGAGAGGGTCTCTTACTTGGAGTAGCAGAGAGGCTGTGATTGTGCAGGTGTGAGGGGCATTTTTTATTTTTTTTCTTAGCAGGAGCTGGAAGCCGAGTGAAAAGGAGGAGCAGTGAGCTGGTACAACTGCAACTGCTAAGTGGAGTATAGGTGCCGCAGGAGAGAGTACTACGGCTGCATAAAAGTGAAGGACCAAGAACCGCACAAAGATAGATAAGTATAAGCCAGCTTAATTATTGTATAAGTGATATTGCTTGTCTTCTATTTTTTATTTTTGCTGCTTTTTCTTTGAGTGTAACAGGGAGTTAGACCTTGCAAACAATATGGGAGGGGCTGTGATTGAGGACCTCACTCAGTGCATGTCGTGCAAGATGTATGCACACCTGGAGCTACCGGCCCAGTGTGAATACATCTGCACGAGGTGTGTGCGAACGGCTGCTCTGGAAGCCCAGGTAACTGATCTAGAGCAAACCGTTACGCGACTGAGGGGGATTCACAATCTCGAGCGTAGTTTAGACAGAAAGGTGGAGGAGTTGCGGGAGGGGTCACTGGTAGAAGAGGATGATGATCAGGTAGCCAGTTGGGTCACAGTTAGAAGGAAGAATAAGAGGGGGAGGCACGACATCTCCGAACTATCAAACCCGAACAAATTAGCCCGATTGGACGAGGAATCGGAGGATGATAGCGAAGAAATGACTGTGCCGGAGGAGACTGCTCCCTCTTGCATCCAGAGGTGCAGTCCCTCTGGCGCGGTTGGGATAAAAGATAGAGAGGTACCTAGTCAAATGGTGGTGGTAGGGGATTCTATCATCAGGAAGGCAGATAGGGCAATCTGCTACCGGGACCGTGATCGCCGTACAGTCTGTTGTCTCCCGGGTGCTCGGGTACGGCACATCGCGAACCGGGTAGATAGATTGTTGGGAGGGGCTGGCAAAGACCCGGCGGTCTTGGTGCACGTTGGCACCAATGACAAAGTTAGCGGAAGGTGGGATGTCCTTAAGAAAGACTATAAGTACTTAGGAAAGAAACTGAAGGCAAGGACATCTAAGGTAATATTCTCGGAATTATTACCCGTGCCACGCGCTAGTCCAGGGAGGCAGAGGGAGATTAGGGAGGTAAATGTGTGGCTTAGGGATAGGAGCAGGAAAGAGGGGTTTGTGTTCCTGGAACACTGGGCGGACTTCTCAGTCAGACGCCATCTCTTTTGTCGTGACGGATTGCACCTGACTGAGGAGGGGGCAGCGGTGCTGGGGGGAAGGATGGTTAGAAGGTTGGAGGAGATTTTAAACTAGGAGCCTGGGGGGAGGGTTTAGCTAAAAACTACGGGTCATGCAGTGAGAATAGTGGGGATGGCGGTAGTAAACAAAATGGGGGAGAAGTTGGGGGGAGGGTAAGAGCAGGCAGTAAGGTTATTAACATGGGTACTAAAAGGGATTTTACCAAAGCACTAACCAATGACGATTACAGGTCATCCTTGCCACATAAGGTGAAAGATGTCCCTAATGCAAGGGAAAATACTTATCTTAGTTGTATGTATGTAAACGCCAGAAGCATTACTGGTAAAAAGGGTGAACTAGAAATACTTGCAGCAAGCAAACAGTATGATATTATAGGCATTACTGAAACTTGGTGGGATGAATCTCATGATTGGACAGTCAATCTAGAGGGCTATACACTGTTTAGGAGAGACAGACTAAATAAAAAGGGTGGAGGGGTGTGTCTGTACGTAAAGCCGTTTTTAAAACCTAATATATGGGAAGATACTCAGGAGGGTACTGTAGACACTGTTGAGACACTATGGGTAGAAATTGCATGCGGGGAAAAAGGAACAAAAAAGTTAGTATTGGGTGTATGCTATAGGCCGCCTGGTATCAACGCATCTGATGATGAATTGTTACTAAAGCAAATTGAAAAAGCAGCAGGAGTAGGAGACATAGTAGTGATGGGAGATTTTAACTATCCAGAGATAAACTGGAAAAACGATTCATGTGATACTGCTAGGGGCAGTATGTTTTTAAACACACTAAATGATAACTACCTAGTCCAACTAATTGAGGAACCAACTAGGTACAATGCAATCTTAGACCTGGTATTAACAAACAATCAGGATTTGGTATCGGGTATTATAGTAGGGGAACCCATAGGAAACAGCGACCATAATATGGTCACATTCAATATCAGTTTCTACAAACAGCCCTATACTGGCTCAACTAGGACTTTAAATTTTAGCAAAGCAAATTTTGAACTGATGAGGGTATTTTTCAGGGATATTGAATGGGAAGGTTTGTTTTTAGGAAAAAATACTACGGAGAAATGGGAGGTACTAAAATTCCTGCTAGCTAAAAATACACTCAAATATATTCCTATGAGTAGCAAAAAAGGGAATAAAAATCATAAACCGATGTGGCTTAACAAAAAGATTAAGGAACTTATGGGCAAGAAAAGGCGAGCATTTAAAAAATACAAATCTGACGGGGAAGCAGAGTCATTTCAGCACTATAAGGAATGTAACAAAAATTGCAAAAAGGAAATAAGAGTGGCTAAAGTAGAAACTGAAAAACTAGTAGCAAAGGAAAGCAAAGCAAATCCCAAAAAAATCTTTAAATACATCAATAGCAAGAGATTAAAAAAGGAGAGTATAGGCCCTTTGAAGGACACGTTGGGAGTCTTAAGCAAAAATGATAATGACATAGCGAACACACTAAATGAGTTTTTTTCAACAGTATTCACTAGAGAGGACCCAATTCAGGGACTGACACACAATCTCAATAAGGACAATATCACACTGATAGGTACTTATTTAAGCGAGGAAGTAGTCTGTCACCTATTAAAACATTTAAAGATTAATAAATCACCAGGGCCCGATGGTATTCATCCAAGGGTTCTAATGGAGCTTCACTCTGAACTGGCAAAACCGCTATCTCTGATCTTTGAGGATTCAGTTATATCAGGTATGGTTCCCAAAGACTGGCGTATAGCGGAAGTAGTGCCTATATTCAAAAAGGGAAGTAAAGCTGAACCAGGTAATTATAGACCAGTTAGTCTTACATCTATAGTGGGGAAAGTATTGGAAGGTATTCTAAGAGATAGTATTCAGAAGTTCCTTGAAACCAATAAGGTCATTAAAAGGAATCAACATGGGTTTATGAAGGACAGATCCTGTCAAACCAACTTACTTGGCTTTTATGAAACAGTAAGCGCAAACCTAGATCAGGGTAAAGACGTGGATGTAATCTTTTTAGACTTTGCCAAAGCGTTTGATACTGTACCTCACATGAGACT
Organism: Pseudophryne corroboree; assembly: GCF_028390025.1. Taxonomy (NCBI): domain Eukaryota; kingdom Metazoa; phylum Chordata; class Amphibia; order Anura; family Myobatrachidae; genus Pseudophryne; species Pseudophryne corroboree. The sequence goes on along the minus strand of NC_086450.1, from coordinate 469,625,486 downwards.
TATATACAAGCTACAAGAATCAGGGCTAGGAAGCACAATATGCACTTGGGTCAAAAACTGGTTAGATAATAGGAAGCAGCGCGTTGTGATTAATGGATATTTTTCAACTTGGACTGAAGTGCTAAGTGGTGTGCCGCAAGGCTCAGTATTAGGACCGCTATTGTTCAATATTTTCATTAACGACCTAACAGAAGGTCTAGAGAGCATGGTGTCAATTTTTGCAGATGATACCAAATTGTGTAAGGCTATAAATACAGAGGAGGATGCCGAGTCTCTTCAGAACGACTTAGTTAAATTAGAAGCATGGGCAGCCAAATGGAGAATGCGCTTCAACACAGACAAGTGTAAGGTAATGCACTGTGGTAACAAGAACAAAAATTACACCTACCTACTAAATGGGGTAAAACTAGGGGATTCTGTACTGGAAAAGGACTTAGGTGTCCTCATAGATAGCAAGCTAAGCAGTAGTACCCAAAGTAGGACTGCAGCAAAGAAGGCTAATAAGATATTAGCATGCATAAAACGGGGTATTGATGCTAGGGACGAGAGTATTATACTCTCATTATATAAATCACTAGTGAGGCCACACCTTGAATACTGTGTACAGTTCTGGGCACCGTACTACAAAAAGGATATCCTGGAGCTTGAAAAGGTACAAAGGAGGGCGACCAAACTAATTAAGGGCATGGAGACGATGGAATACAAGGAAAGGCTTGAAAGACTAGGCATGTTTACATTGGAAAAGCGGAGACTAAGAGGGGATATGATCAACATCTACAAATATATAAGGGGACAATACTCAAAGCTTGCGCGGGACCTGTTTTTGGTTAGATCAACACAGAGGACTCGTGGACACTCGCTCAGGTTAGAGGAGAGGAGATTCCGCACAATACGGCGTAAAGGCTTTTTCACGGTAAGGACAATACGTGTTTGGAATTCCCTGCCCGAGGGAGTTGTAATTGCGGAATCTGTCAACACCTTTAAGAATGGGTTAGATAAATTCCTATTGGATAAGGATATCCAGGGGTATGGTGCATAGTCATGCATTATAGTTACTATTTAGTCAAATCATCATGCAGAGGACACCACAAATAGGTTGAACTCGATGGACAATTGTCTTTTTTCAACCTCAGATACTATGTTACTATGTTACTCTGAAAGAAAATTTCTTGCTTTATCATGAGACACAGAAGAAGATGCCTCACTGACAGTTGCATAACCACCACTCATTAATAAAGACCAAGACCTGCGTCATTCCTTTCCATTTTGTGTGGTGAATGGCATATTCCCAATTTCATGTTTCTCTGCAGCTAACTTTCCTTTTGATTTTTTTTTCTTTACCACTGTAAAATTAAATTGTTTCTTTGATTTTACATGCCCTGACTTAATCCCTTTTTAGCCTTGGGCATTGGCCTTAGTAGTTGACTGTGATGGATTTGAATCATTATGACTGATGGCAGCATCTGCAACACTAGTATCTGCTTCCTGCTGTACTCTCAATTGTCCATCCTCCATATCTAACAATCAACAAACACGAACAAAGTGGGGAACAGCACACTCTACAATTTGTACAAAAAATGTACCACGTACAGTGTCACAATACATGTCTGAGTGAATAATATATCACTGCACTCTACTTTAACCTACAGTGTCACACAGTCTGAAATAATTATCTAACAGTGCGGTTAACTTTCATATACAGTTTCACACAATACATGTATGAGTGAGAGATAATGATCTAACACGGCAGTTTACTTTCACCTAAAGTGTCACAAAATATGTGTATGAGTCAGAATATACATACTGCTGTCTGACCGGCATTGTCCCAGAAAAATAATAGTAGTACACTGAGGTATAGCACTATATATATATATATATATATATATACCTTCAACGGCGGAACTCATGACTCTAGTCCTGGCTGCTGCCGTTGGAGGTCTGTATAGCGAGCATTTGGTTAGGCTGCAATGTGGAGTGCAACGTGCGCAGTAAGAATATTGTAATTTGTGGAGTGCCTTAGCTGGAGAAGTGTATATATATATGTATATATATATTTATATATATTGGGTAGCTATCGAGCATGTGACCAGTGGCGAAAGGGGTGGAGATCTGGCCAAGAAGCTCTCTCAAAGAGAAATGTTTTGGATATTCCAATTGAAAACTACACACCCCATGGGCTTTAATGAAGGATATGAAATCGCACCATTCCTATGAAAGAAGCATCCTTACCCAAGCATCTCCGGTTTTGTAAAGTCTCTTATTTCCATCTTTTATAGGCACTTTATATATATTATTATAATGTTTTAATCATCACTTTACTCTGTATCTAGTTTGTCAAATGTTTCTAATAAAAAATTCATTACTGTGTGATGGAGTCACGTCACCACAAAGTACAGTCATACCACACTGGTTGTACGCCCAATCCCGCCCGATCTTGGAAGCTAAGCAGTGTTGGGCCCAACCAGTACCAAGTGGGTAACCACTTGTGAAGATTGGGTACTGTATATGAGTGGGCCTTGGTGGGCTCTGAACAGTATCATTATATGGAATATTGATACACGGATATTCCATCAGTGCACAGATGATTATCATCATCTTTTACCCTCTTTATAAGAAATTTTAGATTACGAGTAAAAACTTTTAATATCAGTCGTACACAAGTGCACTATTTTTACACACACCACTAATTGCTAGCATATGACTGGTTATTTATACAGTATATATCCATTTCAAAGCACTGAGTCACCTGCTATTCTACATATTTATGTTTCCTATATTTGAACATTCCAGCACTTATGCACATACTAATTGATGGGTACCCTTTTTATAAATAAGCATACTCACACCTTTATCCACTATATAATTTGCTTGCTAATTTTCATCTTTACAATCCTGAATGGGGATTGAAAGTAATTCCCACCGAATGGCTTATAATACAATATCCCTTTGTATACTATAACATCTATTTGGATGAATATCCTGAAATTGCATAACATATCCCTTTCATATATGCCAGCATCTCACTTAGACTACGTATCCTCATAAATATCATATATAAATGGTAGCCAATAGCGCTGCTAGAATTAGTCCAGCCCCTATTTATGTAAATTATTGGGTTTATTATTCCATTTAATATGTACGCTTCGCTTTATATCTCAATTGCTTTTATCTAAAACTAATATTATTATCAGAGTCCTTAAGTTGAAAGAATTTTGCTAGTTCATTCCATTAATGATCGTTTTTATTAATACACTAATAGATATATCTGTGTTTGTTTATATATGAGCTGCTCCTGCATCCTAAACATAGAGAAATGTCTGTGATTAAGAAGCTCTATAAAGATGGCCTCCACATTGACTGACAGCCCGCCCCAGCCTATAACTAACACAGAAACGCCGGGCCTAGCCATGACAGGATATGACGCACTGATCCTACCAGAAGTGGGGCAGATGACCACAGTTCCATGGGTCCGCTTACCGGAAGTACCGCGAGGTGTGCATGCGCACTAGGAGGATATGGACGCAGGAAGCGGGGCGGAAGTGACGCTGGATGCATCCCTGACAGTTTTTTCATTATATATTAAGTTCTAAGACTCGTTTTTACAATACAAGTAGTTATCTGGGTTTGTCATCACTTGCACAATTCATCATCTATGTTTACATAAGACTTTGTGCCAAGACTATGAATATTAATTCCTACAGGAAGTGATGTCACAATCACTTATCCTTAATCATAGCTGCTATAAATACGAGTGTTTGCTCAATGGTCCCTTGCCCCTTGATGAAGTCTGATGGACAAAACGCGTTGGGTGTACCTCTACTGACTCTCCATTTTTAAAGATAAGCAACACTCACTTATCTTAGACTTTTTATCAGTTTAATATTGATCTTACCGATTTTATGTGATCTAGGGTTCTAGCTTTATTTTTTACTGTATGTATTTTTAGCATTTTTTAGCCCATCCTTATGTTTTAAATTGTATAAATAAATATATTGTACTTTTTTCTAATACGTATCCTGCAATATTCTTCATATTTATTTAATTTATCAGACACTGTCAGTCGCTCACACCCCTATCCCTTTTCCCATATATATATATATATATATATTTGTATTTATTTTTTTCCAATTCTATCTGTGACTTTATTTATTGTTTACAATGTGTTCACAGTGTGTTCACACCCCTAGTTTAACAGAGCACAACTGGAAGGACAAGGCAGCACCTCGTGGATGGCCTACCTTCAGTGTCACACAATACGTGTATGATACACTGAGTTCTAACTGGAAGGGTCACAGAAAAATAATATTAGAATATACAAAAATAAATATATATGTATTATTTCCCAAATTTTAGTTTTGTCATTTTTTTTTAGGAACAAAAATATGTCCAAGTTACATGATTTTAGCTGTTTTTATTGATTTTTAAAGAAACCCATATCCTAATCCAAACCCAAAACTGAACCTAAAACACTCGAGGGTGGATTTGCAAAACCAAAACATGATGATGATTTAGCACCAAAAACAAAACCTGGGAGCATGTGTACATCTATAGTTTGAAGTGAACACATATTCATTTTTTCTTAAAAAATTTTTTTGGGCGATATTTGTAAATTAAATACTTCTTACTGTCCCATTGCATTGTACAAATGCATTTGTAATACAGTACTGTATATTATCATGATATGGTTTATTACAAAAATAGATGACTCCTCCGGTAGTGAACAATTCTATAGTGTGTTCTTTTCTCGAAATATTGATAAAATATTCCAGAAGGAGGGAGCTAATAATTTGAACAAAATAATAATAATATAATCCAATGCGTTTCACTCCTAGAATCATGATGCCTAATCATAGATGACTGTATATCCTATTTATTGGGAAATATTATGGATCATACAGTTAACCTGTTAATTAGTAGGTGTCTAATTTGGTAGCCTCAATTTTTGATGGTCACACTATTGATAACTGGGCATATATCTTTGATTACACAGTCCACTGGCATTACACTCAGTGTAGATGATACCAGAGCAGCAGTAACCTCAGACCAAGTATTCACATATTGAATTGCAATCACTTAGCCTGATACTGAATTTCCTGATTGTATTTTTCTGAATAACTGAACTTTAGCCCTGGCCATATCCGTAACTAGACATTTAGGTACCCTAGGCCAGAAAAAGCATTGGTACCCTCCCTATATTTTTCAATCAGGGAAATTAGGCAAGATCTGTTGCGCAGTGAAAGCACTTGCTCTGATGCCCCTTCCCACTACATATATATATATATATATATATATATCTATCAGAAGATACTTATTGCTCCTTTTTTTTCTTTATAGCTCTTAGTGTTGTCACTATAGCAGCAACAATACAAGCACAAGCCCCATTTTTCCTTAAGCTCATGATGGATGAGCATTGAAATGAAACAAACAAACGTGTTCTTTCCACAGCACTATGTGATGTGATTTGTCTCTTTGTTCTGTAACCACGCCCTAATCCGGCCCATTATGGTAATTTTGTTTATATCTGGCGTGACTGTAGCCAGAATCGGAAGAGTGTGTAGAGTGGTGCAGCACAATCATTTTTCTGCGATAGTTTGGACGCGAGGAGATCGAACGTCGCAAGTAGAATTGTATAGGTGTATATGTATTTGAACGCTCAAATGAAAAGCTTGATTGTATAGGTGTGTACCCAGCTTTATGGAGCTCTTTTTATAAGTTACATTATCCTATTTTAAATCACACATTTCTTAGCAGTCATAAACAGTACATTCAATTACATTCTCCTTTATTCAATGCACACATTTAAAATGACTGTCATACCCTGGATTCAAGACAATTACCTTCTATATTGCAGTCAGACACCTTACTCATGGAGCTATTTGCTTCTGTATGGGAAGCATGAGAGTATTTTGAAATGTGTGCCTTAAGTAAAAGAGAGTGTGTGTGTGTGTGTGTGTGTGTGTGTGCGTGTGTGCGCGTGTATGTGTGTGTGTGTGACTGAAAGTGCTTAGGGGTGTGAGAGGGAAATGGGGATTGCCAGGTGATCCCGGGGATTAAAGAGGAGAAAGTTGCAAGTGACAGTGATTAAAACAGAAAATTGACAGGTGCTGCAAAACAGCGCCCCCTGCCAGGGTTTCTAGGTCGACATGTGCTAGGTCGACAGGTCTAAAGGTTGACATGAGGATTTTTTTTTTGGTGTAGTTTTCATCGTAGAGTGACCGGGATCCCAAATTAGTGCATCGTGTCCCTCTCATGGCTCGCTTCGCTCGCCATGCTTCGGGCATGGTGCCTTCGCTCCGCTATCGCTTCACTCTGCACACTTTACCGTTCCAATCATAGTCCACGTGGATCGTTAAGTATGAAAAAATTAAAAAAAATGAAAAACAAATGTGAAAAACTCATGTCGACCTTTAGACCTGTCGACCTAGCACATGTCGACCTAGAAACCCTGTCGACCTTCCATCCATGTCGACCTAGTGACTGTCGACCTATAGTGGTCGACCTAAACATTGTCAACCTAGATACTGTCGATCTTCAGACCGGATCCCGGGATAGACCCGGCTTCAGCCCTGGCCTTGGGTGAGCTGGAGAGGGGGTCCCCTTTATTGGGTGGTCCCCACTTCCCCAAGAATCCCCGGCCTAGGCCGACTAGTTAGGGGGGATTAATGCTTTGGCCACGGGGACCCCATCAAATGCGTCTCCTGGCTGGGGCATTACCCCCCTTCTAGTGGAGTCCGGTGCTGGTTCTGAAAATATGGGGGACCCCTATTTGTTTTGTTTACTATTTTTTTACTACCAGGGCCAGCTCCAAGAACCCGGTGCTGGTTCATTAAATACGGATAACATCTTAAAGTTTTGTTCCCTGCATTTTTTGGAGCAGTGTTGGCTGGTTATACCTTTTGGGGGGCGACCCATGTGTTTTTTTTAAAGGATCATTAAAATGTTCTGCCTATACCCCTTTTATAATTAATTACATTCCTCATTAATATATCCATTGTCTTCCACAGCTTAATTAATTTTATTCAGCAGAATTGGTCATACTGTAGATTGGTCTGTTGAAAAATTGTATAAGTGAGTAGCGAGGATTGGATGTAGAATCTGCGAACAGTCTGGTCTGTGGTCTGATCTGCTGGGGATTGGACAAGTGTGTACCCAGCATAAGAAATAGTTGAAATCATGAATCAGAGCATTACAATAAATCTATCATCTATCTAGTGCATTCATGTACAACACAAGGTGCTCTTATAGCATAAAATACTGATACGAAAAGTGGTATTAAAGTGCACCTGTATTAATCCTACTTTGCAGAAAACTTGAAACCTCTAAAAGTTATCACATTTAATCTACTGTATTAAAAAGAAAAGATCCACTAAATATGCATGTTATTTCTAGAAACTAAAGGGATCAAAAATCTGCCATTTTTTTAATTGGTTTTCAGTGTTTGAAGTTTCTAATGTTCTGTATAATTAGTGGTATACAATTATGTTTTATGTATGGTAATATCAGGGGTAACAGAATGTTTTTTTGGTTGGGGGGGCAAGATAAAATTTTAGTTTGGTGCCCCTAACTTCTGGCCACCTTAGACAGGTCACTTGTACCTGTACAGAACTCTATAGAGTAGCTAGGCTTGAGGATATATGGTATATAATGTCAATTAATTAGTAATTATCACAAGACTCCTGGCTCCCCTTGTGCAGGTCCTATCGATCTATCTATCTATCTATCTATCTATCTATCTAAATATATATATATATATATTTATATATATATTTCAGCAATATCCATTCAGCGGCACTCAGAGTCTGGAGAAACGTGAATCCTTCAAATAATAATGTGATTTAGTATATAACATCAACCTGCATTCCAACGTTTCAGGGTGCAAACGTCCTTTATCAAGGATCAAGGTGAGCAAAAACAGAAAGTGAACAGTGTATGAGTTAAATGCCTTTATAGTGAATAGGACCCATCAGCAGGAAGAACAGCAGAGAGTGGGGGAGCTGGCTGCTTCCGTCCAGGCTCCCGTGACGTGGCCATGTGATCACGTTGTGCTTCAAAGGTCCCTGGTATCGGCCTGGCAACATCCTGTAAACATTGTCAGGAAGAACTCCTGTCATGGTCATAGCAACCAGGGGCGTCCATGGTGACCCGATCGTAGCAGTCACAGGCCATGGCTGTGAAATATGAAATACACACATAAAAAAGAGCTAATGTATAAATGTACATTAAGTGACAAATCTGAAAATGCTAAAACCATTAAGTGCATTGATACACCATGCGGCTAGTAAACAAATACCTAAACTCTATCACATCTTTGTATATCCTAGCTAAAATGACATGTATGATCCTGCCAATTAACTAATCATGTGTGGAAGGCTAACTGTTGGAAAACATGTTGCTACTGTATATTATTGGACAACCATCCCCTCAGGTGGATGTCACCTGGTATCAACTGGTTATTATGTTTTTTGTAAAAATATGAGGCTGCCCATGTGTACGGGGAACTCTCCAATCGATACGGATAAAATATGTCAAATATCATACACCAATTACATATCAAAGAAAGTCAATCATCATAAGGCAATTTAGAAGACACTCCATTGTATCCTGTCATTGAGACCCTTGGGTCTCACAGTGTCCAACTTGCACATCCATCTTGCTTCGAGTCTTAATAGGGTGCCTGCGCTGTCTCCCCCTCTTAGATTCTTGGGTATGTGATCGATAATTTGGAACTGTAATTCCTTAAGGTAATATCCTTTTTCTGTATAGTGCCTGGCGACTCGTTGTTCGGACACTTTGTGAGTGAGTGCAGATTTAACCACAGACCTATGTGTAGCAAAACATTCTCTAGCGTTACGTACCGTCTTGTCCACATATTGAAGGTTACATGTGTAAGTAATCAGATAGACGAGGAATGCAGTGGGACATGTGAGAACCTGACGAAAATTTTACTGAACAACTCGAAGAGATAGTTGGTCCAGTGGTCATGTACAGTACTTGCATGTTTCACACCCAAGACACTTGTAGCAGCTTGGAGATCTTGTTAAAAAAGTAGTAGGTGGTGAGCAAACAAAGCCCGTGATGTCAGAGTGCACAACAAAGTCTTTGATACTTTTTCCCTTTGTGTGACACACCATAGGTCTTTTCTTGCGCAAGGATGTTAGATTTACGTCTATTGCAGCTATGGGCAATAGGGCTTTAAAGGCTCTTGAGATAACCAGGCTCGAAGTGTTGTAGTTGGAAATGAAGGGTAGTACCTGGTGTTCACTATTGCTTTTTTGGCTTAATACGTCATCTCTGCTCATTACTGCTACCTCATGTTCACATGTCTGTAGTGCCCCATAGTTATAGTCCCTATCCACAAAGCATGTAGTTACATCCAAAAGTGTCCCTTTGAGTTCAGTAGGATTACTGGTAATTATGGCTTCCATAATGTACTGCGACTTGGGCAATCCTGTTTTCAAGGCTACTGGATGGTGGCTATTATGGCATAATAGAGTATTCTTGTTCGTAGGCTTGTGGTATACATCCGTTTGTACAACATTTTCACTGATGGATACGTTAACATCCAAGTAGTTTAACATTCTGGAGTCGCTTTGGGCTGTGACCTTAATGGGTGAGTCCCTGTTGTTGATAAGCAAGATGAAGGCGTCAAATTTGTCCTTTCCACCCATCCACCAGATAAATATGTCATATATAATGTATAACCTTGAATAATGTAAAATGTACTTGGTAAACTCAACGTTCTAACATCAGTTGTTCCACTACCAGCATGAAGACATGTGCAAATGATGGAAAGACGTTGCTTCCCATGGCGCACCTGCTCACTTTGCGGTAAAACTTCCCGTCAAATAAAAAATTGTTTCGTGTGAGCATTAGTTCCAATAGTCGGAGAAACAGGACATGATCTAAAATGCCCATCTTAGTGCAAACCAGGAATTACTTCATTGCCACTAGGCCCTGGCTTTGGGGAATGCTCGTATAGAGACTGCAAATGTCTACTGTACAGATTAAAGTGCCTTCAGGTGTTGTGGGGACTAGTTTTAGTTGATTGAGAAAGCTGGTGGTATCTTTTATGAAATTAGACTGTTGACCTATAAGAGGCTGCAATATCCTGTCCAAAAAAATAGACTGGTAAAGTGACTTGGGCGCGGAGAAGATGGTCCTGCCTGGCAGGTTGTCCATGTTCTTGTGGATTTTGGGTACCATAAATAACACTGGTACCACAGGGAATTCTTGTTTGAGAGCTGTACCTAACTTGTTGGATATTTGTTGTGATGTAACTGCCAGGTCCAGGATGCTGTCCACTTCCCTGTTATATTCTGCAGTGGGGTCGGTAGTTAGTGCTTCGTATTCTTGACAATCAGCAAGTTGCCTGTACACTTCAGTCTTGTAGTTTGTCAAATTCATGATCACGATCCCGACCCCTTGTTGGCGGGGCGGATCACAATGTCTCTGTATGTACCTAATTGTTTAAGTGCCTTAAATTCAGATCGTAAAATGAAATGGTGTATCTCACTGGTAGCAGCTGTATATTTGGATACTGAGTCATTCATAAGGCGATGAATGTTTTAATGGATGGGTTGCTAGATGCTGGTCATACTTAGAATACCGCACAGAACTGATAAAAAATTGGTGTGGTACAGAAGGTGTGGTGGGTATACAGCCTTGAAAGAATTCTTGTAAATGAAGTTTGCGGGCAAACTTGTATAGCTCTATTTGCCAATTTATATTGTCAAATCTGTTAGTTGGAACAGACGAAAGTCCGTTATTGAGGACCTTTATTTACAGGTCACTAAGTTGGCGGTCAGATAGATTGTAGATTATGCTTTCTTTTTGGTTGAGGTGCTTTTGGAACTTCTCGTTCTGTAGTCCCCAACTGGTGGGCGTCCTCTTGTTCTTGCGCCTGCCATGGTGGCAGGCGTTACCCCTAAAGGGGCACTATTTTGATCTGAAGGGCTCTCTGAATCTACCATGGCGAAGTTGCTGTCACTATTGGAGGTAACAGCCTCCCTTGGTTGATCTTCCCTGCGTTTCCGCCAACTTTATCTTGACCTGTAATTGTATGGTTTGTGGTTGCCAGGTTCACCCCCTGATAACCATCGGTAAACTTTATTGGTCTCAAAGTCCTTTTTTACCATTAGTTGATTCCCTCATTTGAATTTGATAAGTTCTTTTTTGTGATTGTCACATTATATCTGGATTTTCTGCCCCACCGCCTGGTTGCTCTCTGATGTTAGTAACTGGTGATGCTCTAATTCAAATTTCTGGATCCTGTCTCTAGTTATTTTAAGCTCCCGACCGCACTTCTCCATCACCAATAACATAATATGGTCCATACTGCATTTGTTTAATATCTCAATCCAGCGGCCGCAAAACTCAAGAGTCTCAAAGACAGGATACAAGGGAGTGTCTTCTAAATTGCCATATGATGATCGACTTCCTTTGATATGTAATTGATGTATGATATTTGACATATTTTATTCGTATCGATTGGAGAATTCCCCGTACACATGGGCAGCCTCATATTTATACAAATAACATAATAACCAGTTGATACCAGGTGATATCCACATGAGGGGATGGTTGTCCAATAAGATACAGTAGCAACATGCTTTCCAACAGTTAGCCTGCCACACATGATTAGTTAATGGATCATACATGTCACTTTAGTTAGGATATACAAACAAGTGATAGAGTTTAGGTACTTGTTTACCAGCCGGATGGTGTACTCATCAATGCACATAATGGTTTTATCGTTTTTAGATTTGTCACTTAATGTACACTTATAAATTAGCTCTGTTTATGTGTGTATTTCATATTTCCCAACCATGGCCTTTGACCGCTTCGATCGGGTCACCACGGACACCCCTGGTTGCTATGACCACGATGGGAGTTCTTCCTGACACTGTTAATGGGACGTTTCCAGGGCGACGCTGGGGACCTTTGACACACAACATGATCACATGGCCACGGGCGCACGCACGTCTCTGGAGCTGGGTCGGAAGTAACCAGCTCCCCCGGTATCTGCTGTTCTTCCCGCCGGTGGGTCCTTCTCACTATAAAGGTATTTAACTGATACACTGTTTACTTTTTGTTTTTGCTTGCCTTGATAAAGGGGTGTTTGTGCCCCAAAACGTTGGAATGCAGGTTGATGTGATAAACTAAAGCACAAGTTTATTTGAAGGATTCACGTTTCTCCGGTCTGAGTTCTGCTGATTGGAGATTGCTGCTATATGGATAATTATTTTCCTGAGGGCACGAGAGCACTTTATTCGGGGTAAGGCGAGTGCCGATCCAACTGTGACATTTATATATATATATATATATATATAAAAGATATTATATATATTATATATACTGATTATTTTAAATATATATATACATACCAAAGAACCCGGCACTCACTTTGGGGAATTCCGGTTAAGGGCTGCAGGGCCTTCCATAAGTCCTCAATAGACCCAGATACAAGCAGCGGTAATGGCGGCACTCCACAGACATCAAATCAGTTTAAAAAAGCTTATACTTTCTTGCGTCCTACGCTGTTTCAAGTAACAACCTGTTGTCAGGGACAATCATACCTTGTATGATTGTCCCTGATGATGGGTTGTTACCCAAAATGGCGTAGGACGCAATAAAGTATAAGCTGTTTTAAACTGATTTGAAGTCTGTGGAGTTCCGCCATTACCTCTGCTTATATATATATATATATATATATATATATTAGGTAGATAGATATATAAGACCTGCACAGGGGGAGCAAGGGGTCAGGTGCTGAAATGAGGTACAGGGCACCCTGCAGTGAGTTCCCTGAGCCCCCCAAAACTCAATCCGGCCCTGACCGCAGTAATCCCGCAAGAAGTATGTGGCAGTATGGCATACCGGCACTTCTTCCAATGACAAGGAAGTCTTTTTTTTATTAAATTAAAGTGTGTGCAGCAGTAGGCGAGGGAAGTAGCCAGCTTGCTGCACTAAGGATACTGCTCCTGTCCCTGCCCGGCATCCACGCTGACTAGGCGGCTGTGCAGAGCACCGGAACTGTGATGCTCTAGGCTTACAGCCACTCACCGTTGACTGCCGCTGACCACAAATGGCAGCAGTCAGAGGTACCTTACTGCCGCCACACTGAAGGCCTCCTGCTGTCACTCTCTCTGTCCCTGCTGTCACTCTCTCTGTACCTGCTCTCACTCTCTTTTGATTCATACTGTGTGGCATATTGTGAATTTTGGCTAATACCGTGTGCTGTCATTTGAATTTCGGCTCATACCATGTGCTATAATTTGAATTTCGGCTCATACTATGTGCTATAAGGTGAAAGGGGCACCAGTACTAGATATTATAAGGGGTCCTACTACACTGAAGGTCACACAACCTTTTGAGTGGCCAAGACCACTTTTCTAGGGCGATACTTCAAAATTTCAACTTTGACTACTGGTCATAAAACAAACTAACCCCCCTCTCCCTCAACAGCACTTTGTAGTGCACTTTGAAGCCTAACTATCACTGGCTCCCAACTCTCCCCCGTAGTCGTTAACTACCTCTGCTAACTCCACATGCCCTCCCCCATGAGATCACATGCAGGCTCACCTCCTATATCTCCACCGGGCGCTTGTACTGCTTGGGAGGGGAGAGCAAAGAGACGGAGCCTGAGGGATCTGACCCAAGCTGTGGCCACGCTACATTTTTCCGATGCTGCTGCTTGTCATCCAATTTGACAGGTGCAGCAGCAGCCGGCAGCAGCAGGGTAGCAGAGCGGGGAGAGTACCTCTTCACCATGGCGCCTCCCTGCATTGCATAACCCTGCTGAGCGGGTATCGCCGCCACAGCAATTGTGGATCCAGGTGGATGGCGCCTCTTTCATGTTTGGGGGGAGCAAGCTGCCCCTTTGCCCCCTCCCCATTCTGACACCACATGGTGATATTTCAAGACAGAGAAGGGTGGAGAACTGTTAGAGTGGGATTATTACTGTATTAAATATTTTCTGTAATAATCTCCTCAGAGCTAAATTTACATCAGAGTTCTGTAGACTGTATATGACAGGATTTAACATGGGTGTGACTGTTGTATAGAATGCGGTGAACACAAAATCCACAACATCAGAGTACACTGGTAACAGATAAACTATTAAAGCTGATGCACAGTACATGGTTATGATCATTAGGTGGGATGAGCAGGTGGAGAAGGCTTTTCTTCTTCCATCACTGGACTTAATACGCAAAACAATGGAGAAAATGTTTATATATGACACCAAAGTGCATAAAAATGGACACAGTCCATATAACAATAATTCTACAGTAATTATATACAGCAGCTTTGTGCCTCTGCAGGTGATCATAGTAAGAGATTTGACATCACAGAAAAACTGGTGGATTGTATTAGAGTGACAGGAGGCCATATTTATTACTGAGATTACAAATAGTAATGAATTAGAATATGCAGACACCCATATTCCCATTGTTATCAGGGTGCAGTTTCTCTTACTCATGATGCGATGATAGTGTAAAGGGAGACATATAGCCACATACCGGTCATACGCCATGATGAATAACAGAATCTCCTCTGCTGAGCCCACTGCAATGTAAAAGTAAAACTGGGTGAAGCATTGTGCAAAAGATACAATGTTATTTCCTGATAATAACACGTCCAGAAATTTAGGGATGGTGACCGTTGTGTATAATATGTCTACAACTGACAGATTACAGATAAAGAGAAACATTGGTTTATGTAACTGAGGTTCCAGGGATATGACTGTGATTATAGAAGAGTTCAGCAGCACTCCGGCAAAATAAATGAAGAAAAATAGACAGGAAATTAGCACCTTGCATCCCGTGTTATCACAAAATATCAGAGTGCTGAAATATTCAACTGACGTCTGATTCTTCATTCTCATATTCTTTATAGTCTAGAAAAAAAGATGTTGGAGGTTTGCCCTTATATGCACCCTGCTAACTCTCTCATTCCCTCTTCCATGAATGAGTTTATTTACTAAAAGTCAATGTGGGTTAATGTTGATCGATTTTTGTTTGATGTTGGGTCAATGTTTGATAGATTATGTGTTTCAGGGTCTAAATCACACACTTACTAACAGATGATTTTTGAAAAAATGTTTTAAGCAATGTCAAAAATCATGTTAGAAAATGTGTGATTTAGACCCTGAAACACAAAAATAGACAAAGCATCGACGAAAGATCCATCAACATTGACCCAAATCGACTTTTAACAAATATACCCCCATATCTCCAGTTTATAAAGTTTGATTTATTTCATTAACATTTTTACACATATTTACATATTTATGAACATTATCAGTCATTATTTTATATAGTATTTTTTTTTTTAAATCTTCTATAAATTTGACATATTTTAGGTTTGCAGTAGGATTTTTTACTAATACTTTGACAATAAAAATAACTTTAAAAAAAAAGAAATCTGTTTGTTAGTTTTTTTTTTATATATCAGACACTGTGATGTTGCATTACAGTATATTATTACATTTATGGTAAATTAAGTTGGAATCAGTTTGTACAGTATATTTGCACTGGTTGCTACAACAGTTGTCACAGTAGCCTAAGTCTCACTTTACTTTACTGTACAATACGTCATGCTTTATACTGTCATGTCACCAAGCTCATATAACATTCTGTAAGCTGAGAATGGGTTCGGTATGATTTGTCAACTGTCAAAATGTCAATATTCATACTGTCAAAACTATTATGTTGACAGGTACTGCATGTCAGCAGAGTAAATGCCAACATGTTCACTATGTCAACACCTATATTCAGCATTGTCTCTAACCTTAACCCTAACTAGCCTAGTTTAAAGTGTCTGACACAGCAATACCTTTTCTTTGACAGTTTAACATCTTAGTTTATTGTTTATCAAAAGCATCTCTGGTATTATTAGTACTTTTAGGGTTAAACGGATCTTATTCTAAATAATTTTACAAAACGCAAGAAATATTACATGATTATGATGCTAATTTCAATAATAAATCACAATCAGTAATATCAATTATACACATGAATTGATTGATTTACTTACAGTAAAAAGCAATTATATTTTATTTTCTAAGCTTTTCTAAGATGCATATTAGTAAAAACTAAATATTTTCTCACCTTTCTGATAATATTAATCAAAATATTTCCAACCAGGAATTTGTCAGTAAGACATAAACCATGGCAATAATACAATGAGATATCTCTCATGTGAAATTTAATGTCTGTACTTTCTTCTCCTGTCCACACTGCAGTAACACGACATCCTGTAATGTAACATGTTACAGGACTGAGAGAGAACTGAGAAGGATATTTATACACTGCTAGTCTCTGCATAATCTTCACACTTAAAAAAAAAAATACCTATGGGGAAAATTAAATGTTTGAATTTGCATCATCCATACTGAGCTCTTGGGTTTTATATAAAGCTATATAAAGTGTTTTTTTAGATAAAGTGTAATTTAGTCGGTAATTCCAACAAAAAAGTGTTGTAACTTTTGAACCGTAACTGCTATTCCAAATCTGTTTGCAGAAATAAACTTTTCCACAAATTCTGATGTTGTTTGACATGTCACACAACACCCTTTACATTTGAAAAAAATGATTTAGATTCAAGATACTGTAGCTGATTTTAAGATGGTGCCCATGTTCGGTACATACCCTAAAAGATAGCCCACCTCACCCATACCTTACTGGAGAATTCTGTTTTCCCATTTCCTGCACAGTTTTTGAAACAAAGGGGTGTACTGCGACTTTTTAATCACCCTGTATATGAAGTAAGCTTGATATATCATAGGTACAGTAAATGTAAGATGACATAGTGTATTCAGAACACAAATCAATAAGCCACCAAATTAGATTGTATACAGATTTATTGTGAGTGTTTAATACCTCATTGTACAGTATATTGACAGGCATGTGGTGAGTCTCAGGAAGGGGAAGGCAGTCAATGAGCTTGTACCTAACAGAGGGCCTGATACAGAAATGGAACTAATGCAATCACTAGTGCAGCCACCATCTCAGCAGGGGTTGCAATAATATGTAAATGCTAATCTCATACTTCCCTTGTTCCAAGGTGCAACTGCGATGGTGGATAAAAAAGAGAATTGTAGGGTTCTTCTAGGTGCACACAGGTGAGAACAGCAACCCAATATAAATCAAATCCTGCGCAGTCAAGAGAATATAGAATGTAAGGATAAAGTAGATTTAGATCAAAGGAGCTACACCCCAAAATACTCCCTTCTATATAGAGTTCATCATGGGGCCTAATAAATACAAACTAGTCTGTATTCCGTTCTTCCTGACGTCTGTGGTGTTGCTTGATGTTCTTTTTCTCAATGATGTACAATATTCACATCAAAATAAACTAAAATGCATATTTGTAGTGTGTGTTTTTGTTAGCTACAAGTATTTGACCCATGGTGTACAGATGTAGCTAGTCTCATTTTTGCAGTGATGCATGTGCATATGAAGACGCATCCCAGCAGAAACAAGGTGCGCCTGGGAGGGACTATTCACAATGGTGATTAGGTAATTCAAAGTATATGGGACAATGTGTGACTATACTCATGTGCCCATGTGTGTGCACATTAACAATGGCAAACTATTTGCAGGTGTGATTAGCTGCAGAATAGATGAGGCTCTCTTAATCTGTAGTTCACAATAGAGCATGATATTCAATAAAAGGCATGTCACACAATAAGGAACTAATGGTCAGTAATGGAACACACTCACTTAAACTTAATGGTGAATCCTGTACATAAAGGGATCTTTCAACTCCACCACATAACACATTACCAAAAATAGATTTCTCCCAGCATAGATATAGAGAAAGGGCATACCAAACTCACTCTAGTGATGAGTGACAAAATGGGATTTGGTACTTACCGGTAAATCCTTTTCTCTGATTCCACAGGGGACACTGGAGATTAGTACATTGGGGTATACAGGTGTGGTTAGTGGGAGCTGGGCACTTTAAGAATTTAGTATTCCCCACAAGCCCTTCAGTTAGAAAAATGGAGACCGAGCGGAGATGGAGAAATAAGAGGACGAAACTGAAGAGGTCACACAGACAATATCATACAAAAGAGATACAACATAACTATATTCAAGCAGGCAGGTGAAGCAGTGCTGAAGAGGGCATCCAGTGTCCCCTGTGGAATCAGAGAAAAGAATTTACTGGTAAGTACCAAAATCACATTTCCTCTTTCATCCACTAGGGGACACTGGAGAAAATACACTGTGGATGTCCCAAAGTTTCCCCCACGGAAGGGGTACATCTGAGGAACCTGCAAAACAAGGTGGTCAAAATGTAAAGCAGATGTCACAAACCTGTCAAACATAACATTTAACAAAGGTGTTTACCGTCGATCAGGTAGCTGCATGGCAAAGTTGCACACTGGAAGTCCGGCAATGTGTTTCCCAAGATGCACCCACTGAACGAGTGTAGCACACCAACATATATGTAGGAGGTTGCCTAGCATTGCTCACATAGGCCTGATGGATAGCTAGCCATATCCATCTATAAAACTGCATCATATATACCAAACAATGCATCAGATTTTCACTGTGGTACTGTTTGGGCAATGTAGATACATAAACCCCAAATGACATCCAAGGTGAAGGGTTCTCCAGAATCCTTAGCCAAAGAAGGCACCATAATAGGCTGCTTGATGTGTAACACATACACTATCTTAGGCAGGAAAGCAGCCTGCATTCTAAGGTCAAATCTATCGTAATGAAAAATGAGGTATGGGGGTTGCATGATAGTGTCACAAACTCAGAAACACAATGAGCTGAGTCCAATCCTAGAATGAGAACTGTCTTCAATGACAGATACAGTATTTGAGATCAGCCTCTTCCAGCGGTTCAAATAAAGAAGATTGCAGAAAAGTTAAAACCAAATTCAGGACCTACAGAGTTGTAGGTGGAACAAAAGAAGGTTTAACCCGGATAACTCCCTGAAGAAATGTCTTAACTTCAGGTAGGAGGGCCAGAATGCGCTGAAAGAAAATTGATATGGCAGAGATCACAAATGAAGGCAAGCATTGAGACCTGCCTGTAGAAATAGCAACAGTCGAGACAAACAAAATACCGTAGACGGAATGTCACGATCCTCACACCATGCCACATAATGCTAAATGCAATGGTAATGAGAAGCTGTAACAGGCTTTCTGGTGTGAAGCATAGTGGGAATGCCCTCCTCTGGGATTCCCTTGAATCTTTAGATGGCAGCCTCAACAGCCACCCCATTTAACTCAGGCACATTAGGTTGGGGTGCACAAATGGACTCTGATGCAGAAGACCCGGACAAAGTAGCAGGGGACATGGTTCATCTGCAAGTAACATTAGAAGGTCAGAGAACCAACTTCTCCAAGGCCAATCTGGTGCACAAGAATGACCATGAATGATTCACATTTTATGCATTTTACTACGTGGAAGAGTGGAATTGGAGGAAAGAGATAGACCAGGTTGTAGGGCTAGGGAAGTATTTGTTCATCTGCTGCCTCTGCTGCTGGATCTCATGTCCTGGACACATATCTTGTTAGCTGACGGTTTAATGAAGATGCCATGAGGCCTATTCGAGGACAACACCTACACCGAACTAGGGCCTGTAATAGGTTTGGATGCAGGACCCATTCTTTGGGGTAAAGGTCTTGGTGACTGAGCTAATCCACTCCCCAATTGTCCATTACTGGGATAAACACTGCTGATAGGATTACCTTTTGACTCTCGGCACATCTGAGAATACGAGAGACTTCTCACAGAGCCATCTGACTCCAAGTTTCACATGGCTGTTGATATAGGCAAATGACGTCATGTTGTCTTACTGTACTCACACTGGCTGAGATTGAAGTACAGTAAGTCTGTCGCCTCTAACAGAGTGTTGTAAATCATTCTGATTTCAAATACTTTTATGGGCAACACTCTTTCATGGGCTGAACAACGGCAGTGGAACTGACAGTCTAGGACTACTGCTCCCCATCCTCTGAGGCTTGCATCAGTCGTCAAGATTGTTCAATTCAAAACTCCAAATTGTGAGGTTGTTGGTCTGGAGCCACGAGAGGAGAGATTCCCTGGTCTGAGGAGACAATCGGATTGTACAAGGCAATTGTATGGGAGAGCCTGACCATTGTGATAGAAGATCCAGCTGAAAAGGTCGGGAGTGGAAACTGTTGAATTGTAGAGCCTGGAAGGCAGCTACCATCTTACCCAGTAGATGAAAGCAAAGGTGTAACGACACTGTCTTTGTTCTGAGTATCATTTGGATCATTTGTTGAATGTTGAAAACCTTGTCTTACGGCAGGAACACACGCTGTAAGTTTGTATCCAGGATCATCCTTAGAGTCTTTGAGATGGTAAGAGGTTGGATTTTATTAAATTGACTATCCAGCTGTGTGTTATTAGAATCCTGTATGTCAAACAAACATGTTGAAAAAAGAGGTGTTTCTGGTGGCGCTTTGATCAGTAGGTCATTTAAATACGGAACTATGGACATACCCAGAGATTATAGGAGAATACACAGGATGCTGAAGATAATATGAAAGGCAGTGCCCAAAACTGATAGCAATCCTGTAAGATTGCAAAGCCCAGGAATGCTTGATGCTGCTCCAATATCGGAATGTGTAGATATGCATCTTTTATGTCTAAGATATTAAGAACTCTGTTGCTTCTAAGCCCCTAATGACTGACTAAATAAATTCCATTTTGAAATGATAAAGCATCAATTACTGATTTAGTGACTTCAGGTTCAGAATGGGTCTGACCAAACCGTCTGGTTTGTGCACCACAAAAAGGTGTTGGAGTATAAACCCAGACCTCTCTGATGTACAGGAACAGAGACCAGGACAGCTAATACAAGAAGAGACTGAATCATTTACCAAAGGACTGTGAACCTGTCTGCTGACACTGGTAGACCTGTCATAAAGAACAAATTTGGTGGTAAAACTGCAAAATCAGTTTTCCCTATTGACACTAAATTGCGAATCCGCTGATCTGTGTAGGTTTTGCTCCAAATCTGCTGAAGTCTGTAGGCGAGCTCTCACCACAGGAGACTCCAGGTGGCGATTTCTTCCCCTGCCACCTCTAGCTTGCAATGCAGCCCCTCTGGCTCTACCACAAAAGGATTGTGGGGCATGAAAGGAGTCAAAAGTAGGTCCCGTGTAAGCCCATCTGGGAGGCGGAGCAACCAAATATGGGAAGGTAGACTTTCCACCTGTGGCTTGGTAGATCCATTTATCCAACTCTGGGCCAAAAAGAAAATTTCCTGTAAATGACAGCACATTTGGACTCCACCTGCCAAGAGCAAAGCCAAAGAGCTCTCTGAGCTGCAGTAGCTGAAGCAGATATATAAGAACTGGCATTGCTGATATCTTTGATGACCTTCCTTTAAATAAACAGCAGACTCTCAGGTGTGTTGTACCAGCACCCTTAGATCTGCTTTAGAGACTCTAGAATGTAGCCCCTTAGCCAATTGCTCTGCCCAGTGCGCTACTGCCTTGTTAACCCAAACACTAACAACTGCCAGTCTGAGCTGTGCTCCTGAGCAGTATACATAGACTTGAGTGTGGTTTCCAACTTACGTTCTGAAAGATCCATAAGGGACTTTGCACCAGGTAGTGTTGTTTTTCTCTCTGAGCTCTGGCATCTGCATTTCCCAATTCTCCCTCCTCCGCATCCTCCTGTGAGAGGTACTCCCTGTCCGAATCAACTGACTATAGTATTATCAGTAGTGGACATTTCTGTGAACATTTATAGGAAAGAGCAGATAGAGCCTTGGTAGAGGATCCCATAAAATTCCCATAAAATTCATAGACTTGGTCAGTCCCCTCACCAAGGCAGGCTCTGTTCTATGGGACTCAGCTAATTCTGATGTTAAATCAGCCATAACTCCAGCCAGTGCTGGCACCCAAGTACGAGTAGGGCAGGCAACCATGTTCTTAGATGCATCTACTGTAGCAAAGAATAACATAATGTGTTTCCATCAGGGTTTGCTTAAGTTAGTTTGCTATTGCATTTAGAGCAAATAAACAGCTTTTATGAAGCTCTTGTAGATGCCCGGCCTGTCATTGTAAAAGATACATACACACATAAAAAGATCATGTTTAAAGTGTGGTACAGTTAGAGACCAGAAGGCTAATGACAGAAAAAGAGGGAGAGACTCTCACAACTCCCTCCCAATTTGCTTCCCGTGCACTTTCCACCTGGAGAACACCC
The DNA here is from genome assembly GCF_028390025.1 of Pseudophryne corroboree. NCBI lineage: Eukaryota > Metazoa > Chordata > Amphibia > Anura > Myobatrachidae > Pseudophryne > Pseudophryne corroboree. Next base: position 469,603,281 of record NC_086450.1, on the reverse strand, counting down.
CAGTGAAAGCACTGCCCTTACGATAAGGATCCTGTGGAGATGGGATGTCAGGAGATTACAGGAGAATCCTTGCAAACTGCAGCAGCAGTACTGGTCTCAGTAAAGTGATGGCTGTTCTCAGACTGCAGTGTGGAGAGAAACAGGAAGAATGTGGAAGAGCCAATGGGGGGCCAGGAGAGACTGTAAGAAAGCCATGCATCTGTGGCATTGAGCAGCTAGAAGCAACTTTTCGTCTAATCCCTGACAGTCCTCCCTAACATAAGTCAGGTCACCACAACTTTTAATTAAAGTGTCGAAGGTCGACTGAAGCAGTCTAAGGAGCCTGTAAGCTATTTAAAATAGCTCCTCCCACCACACACGGGGTTCTTTTTATGCATGTGTGAACCCTAATTCATGCATGCACACTAACACTGCTGAGTCAACTTGGATAAATGAATAAACTTCTAAGGCGTTTGATTAAAAGCTGAAAGAAATTAAAAAGGCAAAATATTAACTGCAGAGATTTCTTTGGTCCATGCAAATCACACCCTATTCCAGTTGAGTCCTCATGCACTGTTGCTGAAGTCTTTCCAAATAGCCCTTCTTGGCATGCCTGTGGTGGTATGGAACAGAATGGCATCCAATCCTCCAGTTTTTGTTTTCATCTTGTTTCAGATGGTTATTATTTAGTAAAGCTGTAAGAGTTAATTAATAATTCTGATTATATTTACAGTATATGGCAATAATTTAGAATTTAGGAACCTTCAGCTTACTGTAGAAAAATAGTGTGTTTCTGTAAGAATAGTCTGATACAGAATATTTATGGTTTCAGTCAGACAGATGAAACATATTTGTAGTTAGCTCCACTTCCTTGGGAAATGTAATCTAAAGCTTTAAATGAATTTGGCCATAGTACCATTTTCGTTACACCAAGTTCAGTTCTATACAGTATATCCAAAAAGTTATTTTGAGTTTACAGATCATTGGACCTCATTCCGAGTTGTTGTTCACTCGCTAGCTGCATTTAGAAGCCATGTAAACGCTAAGCCGCCACCCTCTGGGAGTGTATCTTAGCTTAGTAGAAGTGCGAACGAAAGGATTGCAGCGCTGCTACAGAAAAAGATTGGGCAGTTTCAGAGTAGCTCGATACTAACTCCTAGCTAGCGATCACTTCAGACTGTTCAGTTCCTGTTTTGACGTCACGAACACGCCCTGCATTCGGCCAGCCACGCCTGCGTTTTTCCTGGCATGCCCACGTTTATATCTGACATGCCTGCGTTTTTACACACACTCCCTGAAAACGGTCTGTTACCAACCAGAAACACCCACTTCCTGTCAATCACTCTGCGGTCGGCTGAAAAGCGTTGCTAGACCTTGTGTGAAACTATGTCGGCTTTTGTGAAAGTACGATGTACCATACGCATGCACAGAAATGCCGATGTTTAGCCTGATCACTGTGCTGCAAACAACGGCAGCTAGCGATCAACTCGGAATGAGGGCTATTGTGTCAGAACACAGTTTTTGTGGTTAAGTAATACATTCTGCGGGATGTAATGCAGTCTGAGATCGCCGGTGGTGCAGGTTGCTGAACAATCCCTGACTGTTTTAAAAGGGACAATGACTTAAAAAAGTCCGACATCAGCCAACAACTCGCATCTGCGACGATCTCGGACTGCATTAGATCCTGCCAATAGTTTAATTAAAGGGAACACAGTCTTTGCAAACAACATCTGCAAACATTATATATATATATATATATATATATATATATATATAACTCCAAGCAAAGGTAGCACTCACATCTTCATTATATGCAAACACTGGGGTGTCCACTCAAATACCAAGGTATCCAAATTATATAAAAAACTCAGAGGGGGCATTCTCCAGACTTTTGTTAATATATCAATTCATTTTATTAATACGTTACATATTTCAGCGTGGTAGCAATATTTTCCTCGAGCGCTTTCGGCCCTCCATGGGCCTTCCTCAGGAGGCTCTGCACATCAGATAACAACTTCCAATAAGGAGGAACAAAACTCCAAGCATCCAGCAGTCACGCTGGTCCTGCCTGACTGCTCTAAATACCCTCATGGCTGAAAAAGGCGCCAAAACCTATGATGTCATCAAAGTGAGACAATGATAATTCTATAGTTCATTAGCAACTCTTAGGAGGTCATATGTTGTCATATTGGTCCCGATCACTAAATCTACATAACTGCTTAAGCAAATGAGATGCACCAAAGATGTTATTAACAAGACTCTAAAGTGCACCGCGTCTCAGCACCGAGCACTTCCGGTATGTGGAACGCAAGCGTCATCCGGCCGGAAGTATCCACATGCCGAATGGAACGCAAATCAGAAACAAAGCGCTCAGTGCTGCAGACGGAACGTAAGCTGAACAGCACTAGTATTGCTCATTATTAAAAAAAACGGTTACCAAATATATACAGCAAAATAAATCTTGCTCATCCATGAATGGCAAATATATAGATATATCAATATATTTAAAGCCATATGTGTATTCATTAGCGAGGGTACAAGAGCCAGACAGTGCAGTCAAAAATATATTCCCCACAAATACCCAACAAATCTACTCATAGTATATAGCAATGAATCAACAGGATACAGTGGAAGAGAGTGACCCAACCCAAGTAAATAACCCAATCAGGGCATAATTGATTCTAGCTTAATGCGGCCATTTCATCTCTCCTCCAATGTACCCAGAGAATCAAAACCACACAAATAAAATGAGCCAAGCATGGCTCAAAAAATATATAAATATATATATAAACACCCAATAGACAAAGACAAACAATAAACAATAATACATGTGAAGTGCATCGGGCAAATGTCACCTAATAGATTTCCAAAAAGAATTCTCTCATCGTAAAAAGACGTTTAATGGGTTTGACTCATTCAGTCCATTAGGGGTCACTGAGCCCAATCTATGTATCCACCTTGCCTCTAATTTTTTCAGGAGGAGGGATCGATCGCCCCCTCTATTAGGAACCGGGACCCAATCAATGATCCTGCACTTAAGTGATGCCACTTGATGTCCCTCATTTAAAAAGTGCTGAGCCACCGGTTTATCCGTACGGCCTGTTTGCAGCGCTTGATGGATTGAGCTGCGGTGATTGGCCATCCGCTCTCTAAATGAACAGGTAGTCATCCCCACATATGGAAGCCCACATGAGCATAGTAGTATGTAGATAACATGGTCCATCCGACAATGCAATCGGTATCGAATAGTGATCGATTGGCCAATTAGTGGGTGTGGAAACTTCTCACCGACTAGCATTGAGCGACATGTCACACAGCCTAGGAATTTGAAGCAACCTTTTCTTGTCTTATTCAGCCTGTTGTTCTCAGAGCCGGACGCTTGTCTAGCTGGATGCATCAATAGTTGTTTCAAATTACGCCCACGTCTGTAGGCCAGCATAGGTGGATGTGCAAGAGAATTTTTGAACTTTGGATCTGAGTTCAATATAGGCCAATGCTTCCTTATTGATGCTCTGACAGCAGGCGATTTTGCATCAAACTGTGTGACATATATCATCTGCGGTTCCTTGGTCGGTTTGTCCCTCAGCATTCTCGATCGGGCCTTTTCCAGACACCTGTTGATAGTGCTCGTACTGTACCCCCTCTGAATAAAGCGAGTATATATAAATGTATTGGAGTCAATTATCCGGCACTAAATTGTCAAATAAGGTATCTTGCTCCGGTGCCCTCCAAGGGATTACTGTACCAATGTACACTGGCAGAATGGCGGCACTCAGAGACTTCCAATAGCTACAAAACATGCTTTTTTATAATCAACATTTCGGGCCCATGCCCATCGTCAGGATAGCAAGTACAAATGTGGTCACAAACTAGGCATGTAAATACCCCAACATACACAGCACATAATTCCCTGATTGAGAACATCTGGGCACACCTTCACCGAGCAGCAGCCAACGAGCGGTCGTGCAGCTGGAACGCAGCTCCATCCAGCAGCTGCACGACCGCTCGACGGCTGCCACTCGGTGAAGGTGTGCCCAGATGTTCTCAATCAGGGAATTATGTCCATTCTGGTGCGAGCAGGGTGCAAGGGCATAAACCATTCATGGTGTTCTTGAGAAAAAAAATGTTTAAAAGAAGATGCTAACACTTGTATCTCTTCTGTTGGTTAGTGGTAAGCTCCATGCTTTCCATAGCATTCCACTGGGGTTTGATTCCCATAAAGGTCAGTGGCACTGAAGAACAATTTGCAATACTGTACTCAGATTTTGTAATTAATATTACAGTTCTCTACTGCAATAACACTGCACGTTAGATTTGTTTTACTGCAATGAGTGAGCTTTTTAAAGTATTTAGTACAGCGGCGAACATACAAAGTCACATAATTGGGTATTCTGATGCATTACAGTGTATAGTGTGAAGAAAGGGCAAGGGATTTCAGCAAGTCCATGCTGTGCTTTGTAGCGACATATACATAGCATCTAATATACTGCTACTGAATGTCATTCTGCCTCCATTGGTGTGTACAGTAATGAAGGTGGCACGTAGGCAAAGACCCTATAACAAACAGAACTTAACAATCCAGGTAAAATAAAGCGACAGGCTGCTGTCAAGTAATGCCAGTAAACAATGTACATTTGTAAATGCTCATTGTGATATCTGGCAGAAAGTTTGATCGGAAAAGAGTGTGTGGTCATGCCAGAGGCGCTCACATGACCTGGTAGGAAGATAGAGCAGACATTTTCAGGCAATTAGGGCCCATCACAGAAGTGGTAAGTTTTATTTCGCAGTTACCTGGGCCAGGCTGTACTTTAAGTGAGCAGACACGGTGTACTGATTTGTTCATGTGATGCAACTAAGCTACAGTATGAAACACTGTAGATATACTATACTTGGGCATGTAATTGCGCACTTATACAATATACTGTATGCACACCTTGGGTGGTTGAATGCACAAAGCCTTCCACATTGAGACTGGTATATCTATCTTATAGAATGACCCCTGTTGTGACAAAATAAGGAGCGGGCGTTTCCCGGACGTAGATTGCAAGTTTTGACAAAGTGATCAGATGCACCACAATACAAGCAGAGGTTCCCTTGTCGCTGTCTCTGACGTTCTTTGTTAGAGAGGCGGGAGCAATTGATCTGCATGAATTCTTCCACAGTTGGTGATGCTGGTGTTGGTGGAAGAACAACTCTAGGCTTAAGGTGATCTCCATACAGCATTCTCTGTACCTCAGGTCTAATTTATTAAATAAAGAAATTAATTTATCCAACTTATCAGGTACATCATGAGTTATGAGGTCATCTTTGATCTTTTCGTAGAGACCGCTCCAGAAAGCTGAAATGAGAGCCTCCTCATTACAGTTCAGTTCTGAGGAGACAGTACGAAACTGGATCACGTACTGACTGACCGTACGTGTGCCTTGACGCAGTCGCAGGATCTCCAATGAGGCGACAGTAGTCCTGCCCGGTTCGTCGAAGATTCTTCGAAAAGGTGGCCATGAATTCTGAATAATTAGACAGGATGGGGTCCATCCTCTCCCACAAGGGTGAAGCTCATTCCAATGCTTGCCCGGTAAGTAAATAAATTATATAAGCTACTTTGGTTCGTGCTGATGGGAAGTTGGCCGACTGTAGTTCGAACTGGATTTTGCACTGGTTAAGAAACCCGCGGCATTGTTTTGGATTCCCATCGAACTTACTGGGAGATGGCAAATGCAACCGTGGAAGTGGTACTGGTACAGGAGGAAGTGAGACCAGAGGTGCTAAAGTGGGAGCAGCTGTAGATACTTGAGGGGCCCATCATAGCAAGATTTGAGACGTTCGGACATATTCTGCATGAACTGCACAATTTGAGATTGTGTGGCCTTCTGTTTACTTAAGCGAGACCAGATAACTACAGTTGAATCCCCTCCTGAGGCCGGATCACTCATCGAATCCATTGGGCCAATGCTTACTGTCACGTCTAGCAAAGTTTGAGGATCCAGCAGCTGAGACTTGCCCGAGGAGGTAGTTGGCTGTGGGTGAACAAGATGTGGGGGTTGGATATTGTTCCTTCGCATGGGACACAGAGCAATGATGAACGTAGGCGGGGTTGAGAGTCAATTAATAGTATTTTATATGTACAGTGCTGAGGTAGAGAACTGTGGCTGGAGCACGATGGTTAAAGAACGTAGTTGTGGATAAAGGACTGTGGGTTGTGGCTTGAAAGACGAGGTTGTGAATAATGAACTGCGGAACTATGGATAGTGGTTAAAGATGTGGCTGGAGGCAAAGAACTGTGAACTGTGATTTTGAAAGATGAGACTGTAGATGATGAACTGTGGAACTGTGGATGGCAGTTGAAGACGTGGCTGGAGACAAGGACTGTAGACTGTGGTTTGGAAGATGAGGCTGAAGATAACAATCTGCCGGTTGTGTTCGGTGGTACAAAGATATGGCTGGTGAAGTAGATCTGTGGAGTGTGGCTTGAATGATGAGGCAAAAGACCCGGGGCCAACTGTGCCAAAGAGTCTTACTGGACCGGATTTTCCAGGAGCGCTTCCACAGACAGTAGCAGATTAGAAATGGCAGGACTGCAGCAACAGAGAACCGACCAAGCAGGACCAGGAGTAACCAGAATATGACAAGGATCCAGGCTAAAGCACCTACAACAGGGTTGTAACTTGAAGCGCTGGCGTCCCTGTCCTAAACTAGCCCCCATTTATAGTGAGAGCTTCCCCTGGATTGGCTGGAAGAAACAGGAAACAGGAACTATGCTACAAACTTGGTCTCCAACATGGCGGCGCCCAGTAATGCAGACCTTTTCTGCAAAGCCACATTGCTTACTGCTTCTGGTCTCCAAGCAATGGCTCAGCAAGAGCGACCCGCTGTAGCGGCGTCCCGCTGCCACAAGCAGACCCCCTCATCACTGCCACTACTGCCCACGGATCCGTCACAGCAGCCCACCTCCGCCGCTGCCCGCAAACTGCCAGAGAAGCCTGCCCCACGGCCCCAGCATACCGATAAGACTCCGTAAGCTGACACTGTGCTGAAACTTACAGTAATAACTTACATTACCGTTTGCTTTTTATTCTTTTAGCAGTTCCTGAACCCAAGAAAATGAGGAAGTGGAGTGGAGTTGCCAGGTCCTGCCAACCCTCCCAATCAAGTATGTACTACTGTACTGTACTTCTCTTTATTCTAAGAATTATTCCCTTTTGTGCTGTTACCTTATCCTTTTTAAAACTCGCAGTGTACAGTACTGCATTTGAAACTTTATATCATTGCCCGGTTTACTGTACCTTTTCTGGCCATAACTCTACACTACTTTGGTTTGGAACACAGTTTAGAAAATGGTTAGTTTTTTCTAACATAGAATTACATAGTTTCATTTAGTGAGAAGGTGAAAATATCACTGTTGTGTATTATACTTTAAGATGTTATATCTATTGATCACAGATTGCCTTACCCTTCCCACTCACAGAATCATAGTAACATAGTAACATAGTAACATAGTATCTGAGGTTGAAAAAAAGACAATTGTCCATCGAGTTCAACCTATGCATGATGATTTGACTAAAATGTCTGACTGATGCTGCTGTCAGCCATTGCATTTTATCCCTATTTATAGTAACTATAATGCATGACTATGCAGCATAACCCTGGATATCCTTATCCAATAGGAATTTATCTAACCCATTCTTAAAGGTGTTGACAGATTCCACCATTATAACTCCCTCGGGCAGGGGATTCCAAACACGTATTGTCCTTACCGTGAAAAAGCCTTTACGCCGTATTGTGCGGAATCTCCTCTCCTCTAACCTGAGCGAGTGTCCACGAGTCCTCTGTGTTGATCTAACCAAAAACAGGTCCCGCGCAAGCTCTGTGTATTGTCCCCTTATATATTTGTAGATGTTGATCATATCCCCTCTTAGTCTCCGCTTTTCCAATGTAAACATGCCTAGTCTTTCAAGCCTTTCCTTGTATTCCATAGTCTCCATGCCCTTAATTAGTTTGGTTGCCCTCCTCTGTACCTCCAGGATATCCTTTTTGCAGTACGGTGCCCAGAATTGTACACAGTATTCAAGGTGTGGCCTCACTAGTGATTTATTTAACGGGAGTATAATACTCTCTTCCCTAGCATCACTACCCCGTTTTATGCATGCTAATATCTTATTAGCCTTCTTTGCTGCAGTCCTGCTTTGGGTACTACTGCTTAGCTTGCTATCTATGAGGACACCTAAGTCCTTTTCCAGTACAGAATCCCCTAATTTTACCCCATTTAGTAGGTAGGTGTAATTTTTGTTCTTGTTACCATAGTGCATTACCTTACACTTGTCTGTGTTGAAGCACATTCTCCATTTGGCTGCCCATGCTTCTAATTTAACTAAGTCGTTCTGAAGAGACTCGGCATCCTCCTCTGTATTTATTGCCTTACACAATTTGGTATCATCTGCAAAAATTGACACCATGCTCTCTAGACATTCTGTTAGGTTGTTAATGAAAATATTGAACAATAGCGGTCCTAATACTGAGCCTTGCGGCACACCACTTAGCACTTCAGTCCAAGTTGAAAAAGATCCATTAACCACAACGCGCTGCTTCCTATTATCTAACCAGTTTTTGACCCAAGTGCATATTGTGCTTCCTAGCCCTGATTCTTGTAGCTTGTAGATAAGACTCATGTGTGGTACAGTATCGAATGCTTTGGCAAAGTCTAAAAAGATTACATCCACGTCTTTACCCTGATCTAGGTTTGCGCTTACTGTTTCATAAAAGCCAAGTAAGTTGGTTTGACAGGATCTGTCCTTCATAAACCCATGTTGATTCCTTTTAATGACCTTATTGGTTTCAAGAAACTTCTGAATACTATCTCTTAGAATACCTTCCAATACTTTCCCCACTATAGATGTAAGACTAACTGGTCTATAATTACCTGGTTCAGCTTTTCTTCCCTTTTTGAATATAGGCACTACTTCCGCTATACACCAGTCTTTGGGAACCATACCTGATATAACTGAATCCTCAAAGATCAAAGATAGCGGTTTTGCCAGTTCAGAGTGAAGCTCCATTAGAACCCTTGGATGAATACCATCGGGCCCTGGTGATTTATTAATCTTTAAATGTTTTTATCAGTCACAGACTACTTCCTCGCTTAAATAAGTACCTTTCAGTGTGATATTCTCATTATTGAGATTGTGTGTCAGTCCCTGAATTTGGTCCTCTCTAGTGAATACTGTTGAAAAAAACTAATTTAGTGTGTCCGCTATGTCATTATCATTTTTGCTTAAGACTCCCAACTTGTCTTTTAAAGGGCCTATACTCTCCTTCTTTAATCTCTTGCTATTAATGTATTTAAATAATTTTTTGGGATTCGCTTTGCTTTCCTTTGCTACTAGTTTTTCAGTTTCTACTTTAGCCGCTCTTATTTCCTTATTGCAATTTTTGTTACATTTCATATAGTGCTGAAATGACTCTGCTTCCCCGTCAGATTTGTATTTTTTAAATGCTCGCCTTTTCTTGCCCATAAGTTCCTTAATCTTTTTGTTAAGCCACGTCGGTTTATGATTTTTATTCCCTTTTTTGCTACTCATAGGAATATATTTGAGTGTATTTTTAGCTAGCAGGAATTTTAGTACTTCCCATTTCTCCGTAGTATTTTTTCCTAAAAACAAACCTTCCCATTCAATATCCCTGAAAAATACCCTCATCTTTTCAAAATTTGCTTTGCTAAAGTTTAAAGTCCTAGTTGAGCCAGTATAGGGCTGTTTGTAGAAACTGATATTGAATGTGATCATATTGTGGTCGCTGTTTCCTATGGGTTCCCCTACTATAATACCTGATACCAAATCCCCATTGTTTGTTAATACCAGGTCTAAGATTGCATTGTACCTAGTTGGTTTCTCAATTAGTTGGACTAAGTAGTTATCATTTAGTGTGTTTAAAAACATATTGCCCCTAGCAGTATCACATGAATCGTTTTTCCAGTTTATCTCTGGATATTTAAAATCTCCCATCACTACTATGTCTCCTACTCCTGCTGCTCTTTCAATTTGCTTTAGTAACAATTCATCATCAGATGCGTTGATACCAGGCGGCCTATAGCATACACCCAATACTAACTTTTTTTATTCCTTTTTCCCCGCATGCAATTTCTACCCATAATGTCTCAACAGTGTCTACAGTCCCCTCCTGAATATCTTCCCATATATTAGGTTTTAAAAATGGCTTTACGTACAGACACACCCCTCCACCCTTTTTATTTAGTCTGTCTCTCCTAAACAGTGTATAGCCCTCTAGATTGACTGTCCAATCATGAGATTCATCCCACCAAGTTTCAGTAATGCCTATAATATCATACTGTTTGCTTGCTGCAAGTATTTCTAGTTCACCCTTTTTACCAGTAATGCTTCTGGCGTTTACATACATATAAATAAGATAAGTATTTTCCCTTGCATTAGGGACATCTTTCACCTTATGTGGCAAGGATGACCTGTAATCGTCATTGGTTAGTGCTTTGGTAAAATCCCTTTTAGTACCCATGTTAGTAACCTTACCGCCTGCTCTTACCCTCCCCCCAACTTCTCCCCGATTTCGTTTACTACCGCCATCCCCACTATTCTCACTGCATGACCCGTAGTTTCTAGCTAAACCCTCCCCCCATGCTCCTAGTTTGATGTAGGAGGCTGATGTAATAAATACTCTTTAATTCTCAGTGTCTGTTGCATAATCTGGTTGGGGATTTTGTTGCAAGGTTACTGTAGATTATGCAATAGTCAGCAGCAGGGCACAATATCAAACAATTTGGATGTAGATTAAGGCAACAACCCACCAAATTTGACATGCACTTGAACCTAGATTTTAATAGGCTTGAGAGGTTGTTTATCACTGATTTAGTGTAATTATGCACATACTGTATTTAAGTTTATGTTCAGCAGGACTATCTGGAATCAACAATTAAGTCAGACACCATGAACATAGTCATAGCCAAACTAACATGTAAAAGCCATAAAAAATAGTAAGTGAAGTTTCTATTAACAATATTTAGAGGTAGAGGTGAAAACTGAACCACAGGAATATAAACATACCCGGCAGTCATCCCAAATGCATTTGTTCCACCTCAAACATTTCATAAATGGAAGACTGACAGTGAATAAAGGCTTCATGGCATGCACAAGGATAGTTCACCACGACACTCATTATCTAGAGTTTTACAGCACACTTTACCTGAATGTCGGTAGAATGGGCATAGTGCCTATTCAGATAAACGAGGACCCTATTCTTAGGTAGTATGTGTGTGTAGTCTATAACACCGAGGACATTAGGCATGTCTGCCATGCTATAAAAAGCTTACATGACTACATTGCACTGAGATTCCTGGCTATGAAAGTGGTTACAGCTGTAGGGTGAGGTCTCTGGAAAATGTGGCTTTGGATATTCCACCCAAATGCCTGGTGACTGACTGCAAGTTCCCAGTAGCAAACAATGTAGAGCAGCCAGGAGCTTACACAGGCCTAATATGTCTCATGAACAGGCAGGGTCTGGCTCATGGTGAGTTTTAACAAGGTTATAAAGGTGGATTAAATTGTTAAGGTTGAGGTGAAAAATCTGAATGACTTCACCATCAGAGAGTGCATTGAGGTTTAACTGCACGCAGAAAAACATATACAGATGTAGCCACATTCATCTTGGTTACACTTGCACCAAATGAGCACTCTCAGTGTGGCTAGGCATGCCACAGACGTGCATGTGGTCGTGCCTAACAAGGCGCAATCATGCAAAGATGTAGCCACAGTGAACATGGCTACATTTGTACCTGCGTAGCCTCTGTGGCACCTCTACATGCTGGGAATTTTGTTTTGTTCCTTGCTCATGTGTTCTTTAACAGAAAATCTTTTTACTGTAAATCCAAATATGTCACTGATTTGGTCATCTTTTGATTTTTTGTTTTGAAGCAATTTTTATAAATTTGACAAACACAATTCTTAGTAGAGATATGTGGCTGACACTTTTCGTGTTTTTTGTTTTGGTTTTGGACTTTGATCTAAACTAGAGATTTGGATTCTGTTCCAAGGCCGTGTTTTGGATTCAGACGCGTATTGGCAAAACCTCCTTGAAATTTTTTTGTTGGATTCGGGTGTTTTTTTTTCAAAAACCACTAAAAAACAGCTTAAAAAGGGGCGTGGCCTGGCTGGCAACGGAACTGGACGCACATTGCCTGAGCTCCGCTCTCTGAGCTCATAAAAACCCACTTTTCTACCCTGCATCTGCCCCTACAGACCTTACCCGGGTGCCTTAATACACATCCAGCCACACACACTTCAGCGGAGAGGAGCTGCGGAGTCCGGAGACGGTGTGCACGGCCCATACAGAATACGGCCTTCCAACGCAGCTGAAGACGGGAGCTAGATTTTAGAGGAGATCCGGGACGCTCGTCGGACCTACCAATTAGAGACTAGGAATGCCGCAATGAACATCCACCAGAGCCTGCAGTCCTCCACCTGGGCGCCGCTTGGTATCCTGTTAAGCGGCTGAGACGGACACTGGCAGCGGCGAGAGACGGTGAGAGGCAGCGGGATCGTAAGTAGCCCATAGCGGCGGCCATTTTATATTTAATACGGAGACGCTGGCAGACGGCCAAACAGAACAGAAGTCTTTCTCTGGCTCTCAGACAAGTTCTCACCCCCTCTCCTACTCACACAACTTCTATAATCCTGCTGAATGATTAGATCCTCGGGACTCCTAAATAATTATATATAGTATGGATACCGGACATTCACCCACAGAGATATCTCATTCCCCCCTCCTCTTAATTGTGATTTATTATGACTTTACTGTGATTGCCAGCCGTCCACTGTGACTTAACATCTTGTCAACCCTCCATTTCACCCTGATCATACTACATTTGATTCCACGGAGCGCAATATTATTCTCCCCCCCCCCCCCCCTGGAGAGATACTGCAGGTCGGGTCCTCCTGGTGAAGGGGAATATTTTTGCATGTAATAATATAAGCTCCTACAACAGTGCTTATTTTCTTTTGAGATAACTTCCAGTCTCGGCTTCATGCGGTGAGCAGCTTCTCCGCCTTGCTCCGGTGACACCCGGCTACCTACACTGTAACACAACTGAGTTTATATTTACTTAAAAGTCAACGACCATTGCCAATTTACCCTGTGGCCTTAGGGACAAATTTTTGTCCCCCGGCGCTACTGTCAAACCGACTCCCACTGCGCCACTTGGCCAGCAGGAGAAGCGCAGAGCCGCATCAGACATGGCACCTGGTATCACGACACCACCAGCATCACCGGCATCAAAGAAAGCGGCAGCTACGCAACCTTTTACTGATTTACCTAAAGTTAGTCATCCTCCAGACTCACCAATTACTTTTGCTGACCTTACAGACGCTATCACCAAAGCAGTGACACCCCTGTTGGCACGGGCATTGTCTGATATAACCTCTCAACTACACCAACTATCACAAAAGGTGCAGGTGAATGAAAATAGAATTAGTGGTCTAGCTCACGACATGTCTGAAGTTCAAAGTCGCATAGTACGCTTAGAAAAGGAAAATTATCAACTATGGAACAAACTAGATGACGCAGAAAATAGATCCAGAAGAAATAATATACGCCTGGTAGGCTTACCAGAAACAATTAAAGGAGTTGAATTAACAATTTTTGTGCAAACAACATTACCCACTATTTTGGGCATCTCTGATATTTGCAAAGATCTCGTAATCGAGAGAGCTCATAGAGTGGTTCCCCCTTCACGCTCATCAGACAACCGTCCTCGAGTAACAATCTTCAGATGTCTCAATTACCTGCATAAAGTGGCGTTCTGGACAGCTTCTAGGAAACTTAAACAAATTCAATGGGAAAATAACCGCCTCTATATATTCCAGGACTTTTCGGCAGAGCTGACCCGTGCAAGGAAGGCTTTCACCCCCGTCTGCTCTAGACTTGTAAAAGCCGGCCGTAAATTCTCATTACTCTACCCAGCTAAATTACGTATTTACATGGGCGACTCTCACTTAGATTTCACTTCTACCGAAGACGCCATGGGATACTTAAATGAAGATTCCCCTGGAGAACAGGAAGATATTTCAGATGTGTCAGAGAGTGCGCAAAATTGAAATTATAGCTAACAATATAAGACATTGTTTTGCAGTTGCATATCTATAATACGTTTGATATATAAATAATATATTTTTCTCTACGTTATAGGTTCAGTCTCATTTGCATGTAGTTTCTGGATTCTATTATGGAATCCGTAATTCTGAATACTGGCCCTTATTCCGAGTCGTTAGCTCGGTAAATTTCTTCGCATCGCAGCGTTTTTCTGCTTAGTACGCATGCGCAATGCTCGCACTGCGACTGCGCCAAGTAATTTTGCTATGAAGATAGGATTTTTACTCACGGCTTTTTCTTCGCTCCGGCGATCGTAGTGTGATTGACAGGAAATGGGTGTTACTGGGCGGAAACACATCGTTTTATGGGCGTGTGGATAAAAAACGCTACCGTTTCCGGAAAAAACGCAGGAGTGGCTGGAGAAACGGGGGAGTGTCTGGACGAATGCTAGGTGTGTTTATGACGTCAAACCAGGAACGACAAGCACTGAACTGATCGCAGATGCCGAGTAAGTCTGAAGCTACTCTGAAACTGCTAAGAAGTGTGTAATCGCAATATTGCGAATACATCGTTCGCAATTTTAAGAAGCTAAGATTCACTCCCAGTAGGCGGCGGCTTAGCGAGTGCAACTCTGCTAAAATCGCCTTGCGAGCGAACAACTCAGAATGAGGGCCACTATGCTAAAGATCATTTTTAATAGTTTAATTGTCTGAATCTATTAAAAGGTATTTTCCAGCGGCTTTTTAGATTGCCGTGTTCATCAATGTTCATTCTACTTACATTCTGATTAACCAACAGATTTCTGTTAATGCTAGATCTTACAATTTTCTTTGAATAAGTCAGTGATCTCATATGTCCTGTTTAGCTTATAATTTACATATCATTATTAGGTCCTTTTGGCCAATTTGATGATTTGACGATACAGTAGTCGTGGTGAAACCGGTAGCACCTCTGCCGGAGCATGTTATTTTATTTTTATGTTCAATTTTATTATATCTATATTATCCTGGAAGTTATGTTTGAATATTCAAACTTCTCACCTTCTTATTTTTCATTGCATAGGCAACTCCTTTGTACCTCCCTCTCCCTTCCCCATTTCCTTGCAGCAATTCTCACGACCGATTTATTGATTCCTATGGCCCCGAATCTGAAGTACACATCCTTATGGAACATAGATGGCTGAGATCAGGATTGGCACACTCAACGTGAGAGGTATCAAAACCCAGGCGAAACGCTGTAAGATTTTATTATATTTATCTAGATCATACATTGATCTTGCACTCATTCAGGAAACTCATCTAACCCAGACTGAATCGCAGAAGTTACAAGCGTTAGGATGGTCGTTACTGGCAGTCGCTCCCTATAATTCAAAATCTCGAGGTGTAGCTCTTTTAGCTAGATGTCACCTTAAGGTTGACCTCTCGTACACTGATTTAGACCCACAAGGGCGATTCCTCATTGTTCAACTGATGCTAGAAAAACAACCGCTTACTCTTTGCTCGATTTATGCTCCTAACCAGTATGATAAGAATTTTTTCCAGAAACTATTAACCAAATTGACCCCTTTTTGTTCAGATAATCTTGTTGTATGTGGGGATTTTAAACTTGTTTCTTCTTTAGTTTTAGATCGTCCTCACCCTGCCCATACTTCACATAATCTCCCGAAATGTGGAGTGCCGCACTTTTTTAGTGCACTACAGTTGATTGATGTATGGAGGGCCTTACACCCTATTGATAAAGACTTCACTTGTCACTCATCCACTCACAATACATTTTCACGTATAGATTATGTCTCTATATCACACCAACTGTTTACACAGGTTACCTCTTCTCAAATTGAACCTATAGTTATCTCAGATCATGCCCTGGTATGGTTTTCATTAAGATTGCGAGGTGACTCACCCCCAACACCTCACTGGAAATTTCCATCCCACCTTATAACTTCTACTAAATCTCGTGATATGATACATGGAGCTTGGGACTCCTATTACTTTTGTAATAAACTACACTCGGAAGAAAATCCCCCTCTATTCTGGCAATCAGCTAAATCTGTCCTAAGAGGAGACATAATTTCATACACTTCAGCCCTGAGAAAGAAATATGCCCAATCATACCTAGAAATGCAACAATCTCTGTTAGATGCCTTTCAAGTTTTTAAAGCTAACCCTACACCGTTTAATAAACAAGCATTCTCCACTTTGAAGTTGCAGTTTGACGAATTTCTTTCTGCTATGGGAGATAAATATAAATTTAACGTAGATTTCCGTTTTCATAAATTCGGAAATAAAACCGGGAAACTATTAACGAATTTATTGAAAGGATCTTCAAAGCCCATGATAGTTCATCCTTTACGACTACCTGATGGCTCCCTCACTACAGATCCACTACAAATATCTGAAATCATGAGATCATATTATGAATCTTTGTATTATGACCCTGAGACCATTTGTCAAGAACAAATTTCAAAGTCTAGTTCTTCATCAATTTCTTCTTCTTCCTCATCTCCCCCCTTACCTATCTTAGAAAGCACAATACCTTGGAAATTCCCAAGCTTACCACAGATTCCAACTGATTATGTCACGTCACTCTCTAGACCAATTACCCTGACGGAAGTTAGAGAGGTAATCAAACACCTTAAAATGAATAAAGCTCCTGGACCCGATGGCCTCACTGGTGAATTTTACAAACTCCTTATAGACAAAATTGACATTCACTTGCTTGCCCTTTATAATTCTATTATAGAATCTAACTCCTTACCGTTATATTTTAACTCAGCCATCATCAAGGTCTTATTAAAGCCTGGAAGAGATGCTGCTTCTCCAAGTTCCTATCGCCCTATATCTCTTCTGAATGTAGATTTTAAAATATTTACAAAAATTCTAGCAGAATGCCTCAAACATTCCCTCCCATTTGTAATTCATACGGACCAAACAGGCTTTATTTGGGGACACCATTCGGTCACGAACGTGTGTAAAGTACTATCCATTATCTCTCACTGCTCTCAGCAACCCTCAACAGATCAAAAAGTCATTTTGGCCTTGGATGCCAAGAAGGCTTTTGATCTTATCACCTGGCCCCATCTCTTTCAATCGTTATATAATTTTGGATATCCCCCGTCTTTTATACGTATTATAAATACACTATATTCCTTACCAAAATCGCAACATAACTGTAATGGCCATCTCTCACAACCCTTTAAAATTTGCAAAGGTACACGTCAAGGATCTCCCCTCTCACCCTTGCTCTTCGCACTCGCTATTGAGCCCCTTGCAATAGCAATCCGTAACTCGTCCTCGATTTTAGGTGTATCAATTAATGATGTAGAGTTGAAACTAGCTTTATACGCCGACAATCTGCTTTTGTTCATATCCAATCCATCTTCTTCTCTTCCTTCTTTACTGTCTCTGATCAGAAACTTTGGTAGACATGCAGGCTTTAAAATTAATACTTCAAAATCTGAAATACTCACCCTCTCATCTTTCTCCTCACCTAACCAATCGCCCTTACAGGAATTCCCCTCAGCAGTATATAAGGAACATATAAAATATTTAGGTTTGAACATTTCATCAGACATTACACAGCTCTATAAATTGAATTATACTCCCATTTTCACAAAAATATTTTCTTTATATGAGTCCTGGATGAACCTCCAATTGTCTCTACTGGGCCGAATCGCTGTTGTGAAAGCGATAATATTCCCTAAGATATTTTATAAACTACAAATGCTACCCATAAGCTTAACGAAATCAGACCTGAAGCGCTTTGATCAACTTACCTCCCAATTTATTTGGAATAAAAAACGTCCTAGGATCGGATTCCATAAACTCCAAACACATAGATCTAAGGGTGGCTTATCGTTACCTAATCTACACCTATACTCTTTAGCTATACATTTTCGTTATATCACTGATTGGCTACTCCATAAATCTACCTATACTGACCGTCACTTAGACAAAGCATTATTATATCCTTATTCTCCAAGTGCTCTTATTCATTCTAAAAAACGAGACATCCCGAAACAAATTTTACAAAATATGATGTTTGCAGACACTTACAAGGCATGGCAATCCATCAATAGGAAACTTAAACGAGATCCCCAATCATCCTCCTTTATTTCAATATGGGGCAACCCGGCTTTTCCCCCTTCTCTACACAATCCCACTTTCTATGTCTGGCATTCTAAAGGATTATCACTCATTTCACAGGATTTTGACCCGGGAGGCAAGATAAGATCCTTTCAAGATCTACAATCACTATTCCACATACCCGCACAACACTTTTTTATGTTCCTACAACTCAGACATTATGCCTTATCCTTAGCCCCCACTACTCGTTTTACACATTCAACTGAACCTCTTAACGCACTGCTTTCTCTAATTATACGAGTCCCTTATTGCATTAGGCTCTTATATACTCTGTTATCTCCAGGCTCTGATAGCAAAACATGGGACTCTCTCCAAAAGGCTTGGCACGCGGACATTCCAGTCATTGTTTTGATTGCTGACTTAACTAAACATTATTTCGACACTCTCAAATGTTTAAAATCCTCATACTTACAAGAAGTACATATCAAAACTGTGCATAGAGCATATATGTCCCCTGCGCAGAGATTTCATATCTGCCCTGAATCTTTATCTTCATGCCCAAAATGTCATATCTCTAACGCCTCCTTTTTCCACTGCATTTTTGAATGTGGCACGATTAAAAATTTTTGGAATAAAGTCTTGAATTACATAAATATTTTGCTTCATATTTCCCTTCCCTTAGACCCTCTAGCTTGTGTATTTGCGAATTTTAAAAATTGGACGCCTAGATTTCATATCTCAAAATACATCCCGTTAATAACTATAATAGTAACTATAGCAAAGAAAATTATTCTAATACACTGGATATACCGATCATCTCCTTCTTTGCAAGAAGTTAAAAATAAATTGCTTCAACTTTTATACTTTGATAGGAAGGATACTCTGTCTGATATAGATAAATATATAGAAAAATTTTACCAGAAATGGTCTCCATTTATTGACTCGCTTAATTCGGATACAAAAAGACGCATTATGCATGTTTTTGAAAATTCTGAATGGCAATTACTTTGTAACATTGCGAACTCTTAATTCCTTTGCCTCTCCCGCGGGGTATGACCAAACTTGACTCTTTGGGTATATTCTCCGTTTTTACTAATTGAAGTCATAGATATACGATATATAATGTATTGCTGAGGTATTCCCCTCTCCCCACCCTATCCCTCCCCACTCTCTTAGATGTTTTTTAGGGTTAATATTATTTCATTATGTTGTTTACACATATCTTAGGTATCTAGACAGTGTATGTCTAAACCTAGAATTGTATCTGTTTAGCAATTATAAACGACATTGATCAGATACGAGGGTTTACAGAAATTGGCCTCTCTGAGAATTATCAGAGAGCTCTCAGATTGTTGTTATAACTCTAGCTTATAAGATGTTGTTAAACACTTGTCTATCTAGGCTTCCCTGTATCTTTTTCATTGTTTAATTTTGAACCAGATTATATATTGTTTTATATGATATACTCTGTATGGAACCCGTTCTTTCAATAATATAAAATAAAAAAAATGTGTTTGAAAAAAAAAAACAGCTTAAATAAGAGAATTTGGGGATAATTTTGATCCTATAGTATTAATAACCTCAATAACCATAATTTCCACTCATTACCAGTCTATTCTGAACACCTCACACCGCACAATATTATTTTTAGTCCTAAAATTTGCACCGAGGTCGCTGGATGACTAAGCTAAGTGACCCAAGTGGCCGGCACAAGCACCTGGCCCATCTAGGAGTGGCACTGCAGTGTCAGACAGGATGGCACTTAAAATAATTAGCCCCAAACATCACATGAAGCAGAGATTATGTTGTATAAACAGACATGCACACTTTAACAAACCCATCATTTCAGCGACAGGGTCTGCCACATGACTGTGGCTGAAATGACTGGTTGGTTTGGGCCCCCACCAAAAAAAAAGCAATCAATCTCTCCTTGCACAAACTGGTTCTATAGAGGCAAGATGTCCACCTTCTCTTCACCGTCCAATTCCTCACCCCTTTCACTGTGTACATCCCCCTCCTCACAGAATATTAATTCGTCCCCACTGCAATCCACCATCTCAGGTCCCTGTGTACTTTCTGGAGGCAATTGCTGGTGAATGTCTCCATGGAGGAATTGATTATAATTCATTTTGATGAACATCATCTTCTCCACATTTTGTGGAAGTAACCCCGTACGCCGATTGCTGACAAGGTGACCAGCTGCACTAAAAACTTGTTCGGACTACACACTGGAGGGGGGCAATTTAGTTAAATTAAAGCCAGTTTGTGCAAGGGCCTCCAAACTGCCTCTTTTTCCTGCCAGTGTACGTACGGTCTGTTTGACGTGCCTACTCGATGCGGTCACTCAAATAATCCTCCACCATTCTTTCAATGGTGACAGAATCATATGCAGTGACAGTAGACGACATGTCCTTCAATACGGACCAGATGTCAGTTTTCGCTCCAGACTGCCCTGCTTCACCTCCAGTGGGTGGGCTCGGAATCCTTGGCCTTTTCCTGGCAGCCCCAGTTGCGGGAGAATGTGAATGAGGAGCTGTTGACGGGTCACGTTCCGCTTGACTTGACAATTTTCTCACCAGCAGGTCTTTGAACCTCTGCAGACTTGTGTCTGACAGAAAGAAAAATACAACGTAGGCTTTAAACCTAGGATCGAGCATGGTGGGCAAAATGTAGTGCTCTGATTTCAACAGATCAGCCAACCATGAATCCTGGTTAAGCGAATTAAGGGCTCCATCCACAAGTCCCACATGCCTAGCAGAATCGCTCCGTTTTAGCTCCTCCTTCAATCCCTCCAGCTGCTTCTGCAAAAGCCTGATGAGGGGAATGACCTGATTCAGGGTGGCAGTGTCTGAACTGACTTCACGTGTGGCAAGTTCAAAGTGTTGCAGAACCTTGCACAACGTTGAAATCATTCTCCACTGCGCTTGAGTCAGGTGTATTCCCCCTCCTTTGCCTATATCGTAGGCAGATGTATAGGCTTGAATGGCCTTTTGCTGCTCCTCCATCCTCTGAAGCATATAGAGGGTTGAATTCCACCTCGTTACCACCTCTTGCTTCAGATGATGGTGGGGCAGGTTCAGGAGTGTTTGCTGGTGCTCCATTCTTCGGCATGCGGTGGGTGAATGCTGAAAGTGTCCCGCAATTCTTCGGACCACCGACAGCATCTCTTGCACGCCCCTGTCAAGCTTTATTTTTTTATTTTTCAAGAGGGAGGAGGACTTCCATCCTCATGAGAAGCTGAGCCGCCAGTCATGAACATAGGCCAAGGCCATAGTCTGTCCTTGCTACTTCATGTCATGAATGGCAAATTGCCAATTTTACATTTCTCATTAAATAATTTTTTTTCTGATAATTAATTTTGCTTCTTGGAATTTACATGCCCTCTATGACATTGGGCATTGGCCTTACAAGATGACGTTGATGGAATTGCATCGTCAATGACATGACTGGTGGTAGCAGCAGATTCAGCACTAGTACTAGGAACTGCAAGTGATTCCTGATCTCCCATTTTTTTTCCTACAAATTGTTGTACTCCATTTCACAGGACAGCACCCCTTTATTATTACAGTACACAGAACAGTGCCTCTTTATTTTCACAGCACCCCAGTATTCTTAAAGCATACAGGACCAGTGTACTTTTTTAACAACAGCACCTCTGTATTTTTACAGCATACAGGACCAGTGTACTTTAATTTTAACAATAGAAGCACCCCTGAATTTTTACAGCATACAAGACAGGGCCAGCACTCCTGTATGTTCACAGCATACAGGACCAGTGTGCTTTTATTTTAACAACTGCACCCTGCATTTTTACATCATACAGGGCCAGTGTACTTTTATTTTAACATGATCACCCCTGTATTTTCACAGCATACAGGGCCAGTGTACTTTTATTTTATCAAGATCACCCCTGTAATTTCACAGCATACAGGGCCAGTGTAATTTTATTTTAACAAGATCACTCCTGTTTTTCACAGCATACAGAGCCAGTGTACTTTTTTTAACAAGATCACCCATGTATTTTTACAGTATACAGGGCTAGTGTACTGTTATTTTATCAATAGAAGCACCCCTGAATTTTTACAGCATACAACATTGGGCCAGCACCCCTGTTTTTTCACAGCATACAGGACCAGTGTGCTTTTATTTTAACAAAAGAAGCAGCCCTTAATTTTTAAAGCATACAAGATTGAGCCAGCACCCATGTATTTTCACAGCATACAGTACCAGTGTACTTTTATTTTAACAACAGCGCCCCAAACTTTTGACAGCATATAGGGCCAGCGTACATTTATTTTCACGGCTGCCCAGATTTTTTACAGCATACCAGACAGGGATGTACATTTATGTTTACTGACTGCACCCCAGATTTTTTATAGCATACAAGACAGGGCCAGTGTATATTTATTTTCACTGCTCCCCAGATTTTTTACAGCATACAAGACAAGGCCAGTGTACATTTATTTTCACTGCTCCCCAGATTTTTTACAGCATACAAGACAAGGCCAGTGTACATTTATTTTCACGGCTCCCCAGATTTTTTACAGCATACCAGACAGGAATGTACATTTATGTTTACTGACTGCACCCCAGATTTTTTTTATAGCATAATAGCATACAAGACAGGGCCAGTGTACATTTATTTTTACTGCTCCCAAGATTTTTTACAGTCTACAAGGCACAGACAGTATACATTTATTTTCACTGCTCCCCAGATTTTTTACAACATACAAGACAGGGACAGATTACATTTATTTTCACTGACTGCTCCCTAGATATTTTTACAGCTAGCACCACTGTATTTTCACAGCATACAGGAGGACAGTGCCCCTGCCCCCTGTACAACACAGTGACAGCCAGGACAGAAACACCCATCTACCGCTGCAGCATCCATAACAGAACATGAAACATCAAACCTAACAGCTCAGGTACACCACAGTGACTGCAGCAGCACCCCTACAGAGTACGCAATAACCCCACCCAATGCAACCACCCAAAAAGAGACAGAGGTCTGTCTCCCTCACTCTCCAAGTCCAGAGTGAAAATGGCGGGGACACATGGCTGTTTATATGCAATCCAAAGCCTGCAAGAATCCAACAGTGGGATGATGACGTTTTGTCTCGTTCTGGTTTACCAGTTTGGTAGGAAGTCCAGAGCCGGGCTCGGAACTGTGCTCAGAGCGGGAAGTTAAGAGGGGTTCATGTCTAATTCTTAGTAAGTCCAGTATTTGAATTTGTGTCCATGTAATGGATTTGATGCTTGTTCCTATGGTGTACTGCATGTTAAGTAGTCTTTCACCTGCAATTTGCCATAAATTTGGACTTTATAAAATCTATGATTTGCAAAATAACACCCAAATTGCAGAACAACACCAAATCAACCAAAAAACCTATGGTAAATTTCCCCTTAGGTGTATGAAGACTCATCTGTACATATACCTCCACAAATCTAACATCTTAAAGCTATTCTGGACAAATGAAGATTGCCTTGGAGATAAAGTATCATACAGTACTTTTCTGGAGTTTCAGTAAGCATCAATTACAGACAAGGAGGAAAAAGTACTAAGTAGTGGCTCACTGTGTGTTTAAACACGCCGAGAAGTGTGCAGCTTTTACAAAGGTACTGTTTAGTAAATTTGCACCATAGACTATTTCAGTAGAGAAATGGACTTCTCAAAAAAAAGGAAAGACCTGGAAAATAGAGGGAAACATAATTCCTTGCATGGCCAAAATGCATGGATTTTGGCTCCAGAACTGGAATATTATATCAAACAACTTTAATATGCTGGTTCCAACACTGGATGACCAATTGATCTACACAAGTGTCCTGATTTAACTATCCTTCCAGTTGGACATTTGTGTGGTTTTGCATGATATGTTTGATATCTTTAAAAAAAAGTTATAACAGCTTATGATAAGGTGTCACAAGCGAGGATTCTATAGCATATTTTCTTGTGACAATTTATCTGAAGTTGTTATAACATCAGAAGATGGTTTCTGCAAGTCCTTCACCCTGCAAAACTGTCACACAATCTGCACCTTTGCCTATGCTCTTTGGACTGTAACTCTTACCACCGATTCTCAGCATGTTTAAGCAGGACATTTTGCAAGCTGATGTTTAATAATTGTTCCCTATTGTGAGATATGCACTTGTCTACCAAAGAAAATCCAGAATTTACCAAAGTCTTTGTTCCAATGACACCATTCCAACCTTGCTGTCTTGTGCAAATCCAGGGAACACATGAGTCAAAATAGTAGGAAGGTATTTAGAAGCGAATTGCTTTCTTACACAATTGGCCTAATTCAAGGTTGATTTCAAAACAACATATTCCTCTAATGGACAAAACCATATGCAATGTAGGTTGGGCAGATATAACATGTGCAGAGAGAGTTAGATTTGGGTGGGGTGTATTAAAACTTAAATCTAAATTGCTGTGTAAAAATAAAGCATCCAGTATTTACCCTGCTCAGAAACAATATAACCAACCCAAATCTAACTCTCTCTGCACATGTTACATCTGCCCCACCTGCAGTGCACATGGTTTTGACAATTAGAGGAAAATGTTGTTTTGCAATCAACCTTGAATTAGGCCTAATGTCTCCTGTCCTCCAGTTCTTGTGAGTCAAATGGTTGTTGAACCTATTATAGATATTGCAAATCAGTTAATGGATTGCTTTGATCATGAACATTTACATATACATATGGAGGGGCATGTTCAGAGTTACATGCTTGCCTGTTTTTTTGGACAGATATTTATGTCCCATAGATTAGCAATGCACAACTTTGAACGGGTCTGGGACTCCAGGTCGACAACAAAAAGGTCAACACACCTTAGGTCGACTCCAATTTGTCGACACACCTTATGTCGACATTGGCAAAATGTCAACATGGAAAAAAGGTCGACATTAGTTTTTTATGTTTTTTGTGTAATTTCCTTCGTAGAGTGACCGGGAACCCCAATTAGTGCACTGCATCCCCTCGCATGGCTTGCTTTGCTTGCCATGCTTCAGGCATGGTGCCTTTGCTTTGCTCAGCACAGATTACCGTACCAATCGTAGTCCACGTGGATCGTTAAGTATGAAAATGTTCCAAAAAAGAAAAAAACTGTGAAAAAATCATGTCGACCTTGTCCCATGTCGACCTTGTTCATGTCGACTTTTTGTGCATGTCAACCTTTGTCCATGTCGACTTAAGGTGTGTCGACCAACAGGCACATACCCACCAACATTTTACATATAAAAATCGGTACAACATAGTAAAAGGGGCGTGGCCACGAGTAAAGGGGGTGTGGTCATGCCCCTTTTCCTATACTTTTAATGGGAGCTTGAATAGCTAAAAAATGGATACAGACCATAAAAAAGGTACTGTACCTTTTAAAAAGGTACAGTTGGAGGGTATGCTCGCGTCAACCAAAGGTTTGTCGACCTTTTTGTTGTCGACCTGGAGTCCGGATACCCTTTGAACTATAATGGGAAGAGCTGTTTGCATATAAGCTGCACCTAGGTTAAGTGTTTAGAGGGTTGGTCAAATGTGTGCAGAACGAATTATTGGCTATTCATAACTGAGCATATATGGAAACTCAGGAACTTTCTGACCTCCAGCGGAACACCTATATCAAATGCAGGCATAGTTCAGAACTTGATAAAAACTGTCCATCTGCCTAAAAAGGTAGAAGAGGTAAAATGTTAGACAAACACCAGTCATCAGTGTCACTTGAAAGATCTGACTTAGAGGCAAATCAGGACACCATGAGAGTCAGATCAAAAGAAGATGTTGTTAAAAAAAAATCACTACATATTATTACCCTTGTAATTTATGTGAAATTGATGCAACGTTACCAGTCTTGTTCAAAACAGGAAATCTTCTTGTAGAAGGCAAGAGAATGTGAACCAGATGACAAGAGCATTTGGTGAGATAAGAATGTAAGACCAGTGGCACCAAAATAACTATTACATGGCCTGGTCAAGACAACCCCTATGCTCACTCATACAGTATACTGATGTGCACCAGGGTTCTCTTCCTATGCAGATATGAAAACACAGTCATACCTTAAATGTTTAAGAAAGTACCCAGGAAAAATTGTCCCTAAACCTATTGTGCTTATTCCTCCTACACAAGGACCAAAAACTGCACTGATTTGAAGGCAGAGGATGATATGTACCAGTGGCGGGGCAGGAAGTACTCCAACAGAAGAGCAGTGAGTGGCAGGATGAACTGACACACTACACCTGCATTACCAGTTACTAGCCATGGTCTCCACTGTTGGTCTGCAAGATTTCTGCTCAGCAATGATTTCTGTTCTACAGTGATTTCTGAAACTGCATTGATGTTGATTGATGTTGGAGGCTATATTGATTTCTATTCTGTGATTTAGTCTCTGCTGATTTACATCATTCCAAAAAGTCAAAGAATACACCTGCATGCGCGGTCATTTACTTGTAATTTATATTGCTATCCAGATATTAATGACTTCTGTGTTTCTTTTCAAAGCTTTACCCCTTTAGTATACCACTATTAAACTAAATGTATTTCTTTTTACATCTCAGCATTCAAAAGTGATGTCCTTTTCACTATTAAAGCACAACCACAGACTAGGGGGTAAATTTACTAAGGTCCTGATTTTGACCGAGATGCCGTTTTTTCATCAAAGTGTCATCTCGGTCATTTACTAAACTCAAATCACGGCAGTGATGAGGGCATTCGTATTTTTTTGGAAGTAGTTGTAAAAAAATATGAATGAATACACCATCGGTCAAAATACGCCAGCAAATTAGTAGAACTCGGTCATTTACTAAAAAGTGCAAATCTCCAAAGAGGAAAACACTGCCGTGAAAAATTACAACTCGTAAAAAAGTGCTAAAAAAAAACAGACCTGCTTTTTATATCCGTGATTGGATAGGCATGCACGGATCCATGAGATCCGTGCATGTATATCAGTGGGAAGGGGTGGGAAAGAGGTTATTTTCACCAAAAAAAATGCGTGGGGTCCCCCCTCCTAAGCATAACCAGCCTCGGGCTCTTTGAGCCGATCCTGGTTGCAAAAATATGGGGGGAAAAATGACAGGGGTTCCCCCATAATTAAGCAACCAGCATCGGGCTCTGCGCCTGGTCCTGGTTCCAAAAATATGGGGGACAAAAACAGTAGGGGTCCCCCGTATTTTTAAAACCAGCACCGGGCTCCACTAGCTGGACAGATAATGCCACAGCCGGGGGTCACTTTTATATAGTGCCCTGCGGCCGTGGCATCAAAAATCCAACTAGTCAACCCTTGCCGGGGTACCCTGGGGGAGTGGGGACCCCTTCAATCAAGGGGTTCCCCCCCAGCCACCCAAGGGCCAGGGGTGAAGCCCGAGGCTGTCCCCCCCATCCAATTGGCTGCGGATGGGGGGCTGATAGCCTTTTTTGAAAATTAAAAGATATTGTTTTTAGTAGCAGTACTACAAGGCCCAGCAAGCCTCCCTCGCATGCTGGTACTTGGAGAACCACAAGTACCAGCATGTGGCGGAAAAACGGGCCCGCTGGTACCTGTAGTACTACTACTAAAAAAATACCCAAAAAAAGACAAGACACACACACCTTGAAAGTAAAGATTTATTACATACATGCACACAAACATATACACATACTTACCTTATGTTCACACGCAGGTCGGTCCTCTTCTCCAGTAGAATCCAAGGGGTACCTGTTGAATAAATTCTACTCACCAGATCCAGGGTTCCAGGATCCTCGGGGCAACCATTTGTAATCCAGGTACTTGAATAAAATAACAAAACGGAGACCCGAGCCACGAACTGAAAGGGGACTCATGTTTTCACATGGGACTCCTTTCCCCGAATGCCAGAAACCCACTCTGACTTCTGTCTAAGTGGGTTTCTTCAGCCAATCAGGGAGCGCCTCGTTGTAGCACTCTCCTGATCGGCTGTGTGCTCCTGTACTGAGTGACAGGCAGCACGCGGCAGTGTTACAATGTAGCGCCTATGCGCTCCATTGTAACCAATGGTGGGAACTTTCTGCCCTGCGGTTGACCTAAAGTGACGTCACCGCTGAGCAGAAAGTTCCCACCTGTCAGGAATCGGCGCTCTGCTACGTCTCACCTACCAGCGCGCTGGTGTGCGGGCCTCCGGAGGTCATGGCCCCAGGTGCGGCTGCAGGTGTGTATGGTTCGCAAGCGTCATCTTCCGCCCTGCTGAGTACCCCTGAGTCCGGTCCTATGTGCATTCTGCTGTGTGCCGGTGTCCTGCCTGTGAGGTCGTTGCCATGATTCTGCACTCAGCTGATCCAGGTGTGCAATCCAGCACTGTGTCTCCACCCTAATAGACAGAGAGGGTAAATCAAGAGCTTGAGACCTATTTGAGATTGTTAATCTCTTCTTCACAGGATGACTGGGTAGAATTATTGCCCTGGGCAGAGTTTGCTCATAATTTTAGTTATCATACTTCTACAGATACAACTCCTTTTTTCGCAGTTTATGGACAGCATCCTAGAGTACCTGATTTCCAAGAGTTACCCGTCATAGATGTGCCTGCGGCTGCTTCTGCTCTTCAGCGGTTCGCTCAAATTTGGAAGAAGCTTCATTTATCTCTTAAAAAGGTTTCTCAACGGTATAAAATGTTTGCGGATCGAAAGAGACGAGCAGTTCCTAGTTTAAAACCGGGCGACAAAGTCTGGTTATCTACCCGAAATCTCCGTCTCAGAGTTCCATCAATTAAATTTGCTCCACGGTTTATTGGGCCATTCCCGGTGGAAAGTGTTATAAATCCAGTGGCTTATAAGTTAAAACTGCCTGGTTTTTTGAAAATTCCCAACTCATTCCATATTTCTCTCCTCAGACCACTAATTCTCAATCGTTTCCAGAGAACGCTTCCAGCAGCTCCAAAAGTACAAACTCATCGGGGCGTGGAATACGAGGTGGAAAGGATCTTAGACTCTCGACATCGTTATGGTCGTTTGCAATACCTGATTGACTGGTCTGGATATGGTCCTGAAGAGAGAAGTTGGGTTAACGCCACGGATGTCCATGCTCCACGGTTGGTCCAAGCCTTCCACAGACTCTTCCCTGCCAAGCCTCGTGGGTGTTCGGTGCCCACCCATAAAGGAGGGGGTACTGTCAGGAATCGGCGCTCTGCTACGTCTCACCTACCAGCGCGCTGGTGTGCGGGCCTCCGGAGGTCATGGCCCCAGGTGCGGCTGCAGGTGTGTATGGTTCGCAAGCGTCATCTTCCGCCTTGCTGAGTACCCCTGAGTCCGGTCCTATGTGCATTCTGCTGTGTGCCGGTGTCCTGCCTGTGAGGTCGTTGCCATGACTCCTGCACTCAGCTGATCCAGGTGTGCAATCCAGCACTGTGTCTCCACCCAGAGTTCAGTGACCAATCGCTGCAGAGCCATGGGTATAACTCCCAGTCCGTGGCTCACTCACATTGCCTCAGACAATGAGTCACATTCGGTGTGCCTTGTTCTCCGGACTCCTGTGTTCCTGTTTCCAGCAATTCCCCATGGTTACCTCTTGTCATCTCATCTCACTACAGCTTTCCTGTTTTCTTCAGACTTCATCCACAGCCGGTTACCAGCTCATCAAGCCGTAAGAGACTCTCCTCAGGTGTTGCATTCATTATTACCTGTGCACTGCTAATTGCATACCATCTGTGCATCTCTGCAAGTATACCATCTCATTGCATAGAGACTGTCTCCTGCTTGGGCCTAGTGTGGCCATAAAGACTTTGTTATACAGAGACTGTGTGTTTTTCAAGTTTTACCGGAGTTCTGATTATTTCATTCACATTCAGCATCAAGTCACTTTATATTTCTGTTGCAAGAGACTTTTCAGTTGTTTTGGATTCAATTACCAATCACAGTTACTTTATTACCTGGATTCAGTTTGTCATTCACTGCTATGCCATTTACTCTGTGATTCCTGTATAATAAACGTCAGCGCTTATGCGCCAGACTTTCATATTGCCTCCCCGCTTTGTACATTGCACCAACACTGACCCACTAGCACCCCCGCCGGGGACAGACAAACCCAGAGACCTGACACCACCATTGGTTACAATGGAGCGCATAGGCGCTACATTGTAACACTGCCGCGTGCTGCCTGTCACTCAGTACAGGAGCACACAGCCGATCAGGAGAGTGCTACAACGTGGCGCTCCCTGATTGGCTGAAGAAACCCACTTAGACAGAAGTCAGAGTGGGTTTCTGGCTTTCGGGGAAAGGAGTCCCATGTGAAAACATGGGGCCCCTTTCAGTTCGTGGCTCGGGTATCCGTTTTGTTATTTTATTCAAGTACCTGGATTACAAATGGTTGCCCCGAGGACCCTGGGACCCTGGATCTGGTGAGTAGAATTTATTCAACAGGTACCCCTTGGATTCTACAGGAGAAGAGGACCGACCTGCGTGTGAACATAAGGTAAGTATGTATATATATTTGTGTGCATGTATGTAATAAATATTTACTTTCAAGGTGTGTGTGTCTTGTGATTATTTGGGTATTTTTTTAGTAGTAGTACTACAGGTACCAGCGGGCCCGTTTTTCCGCTGCATGCTGGTACTTGTGGTTCTCCAAGTACCAGCATGCGGGGGAGGCTTGCTGGGCCTTGTAGTACTGCTACTAAAAACAATATCTTTTCATTTTCAAAAAAGGCTATCAGCCCCCCATCCGCAGCCAATTGGATGGGGGGGACAGCCTCGGGCTTCACCCCTGGCCCTTGGGTGGCTGGGGGGGGACCCCTTGATTGAAGGGGTCCCCACTCCCCCAGGGTACCCCGGCCAGGGGTGACTAGTTGGATTTTTGATGCCACGGCCGCAGGGCACTATAGAAAAGTGACCCCCGGCTGTGGCATTATCTGTCCAGCTTGTGGAGCCCGGTGCTGGTTTTAAAAATACGGGGGACCCCTACTCTTTTTGTCCCTCATATTTTTGGAACCAGGACCTGGCGCAGAGCCCGATGCTGGTCGCTTAAATATGGGAAAACCCCTGTCATTTTTTTCCCCATATTTCTGCAACCAGGATCGGCTCAAAGAGCCCGAGGCTGGTTATGCTTAGGAGGGGGGACCCCACGCAATTTTTTATTTTTATTTTACACTGTTTAATTAAAAAAAAATAAAAAAAATTAACCCCAGCACGGATCACACAGATCCGGCCGAGATTAATTTTTAAAAAGTCGGCAGTGTTTTGCTAATTACTGCCGTAAAAAAAAAAAACCACGAATGACATCGACATCGGAACAAAAGAAAAACCCGAATACGACAGCTTAGTAAATTAGTCGTAATAAATTCAAAAAGTTGCAGTTTTACACTTTCGATGTCATTCGTGATTGAACTTTGACCTGAAACGGGAAAATACGAATCTTAGTAAATTTACCCCTCGGTTTCAGAAAGTCATGCCACCAATTTAACAGCCCAGTCTGGTCCATAGCTCCTCAAATGCTAGAAGTAAAGAGTGGTAAAATGTGAGGAGACTTCAGAGGAAGTATAAGCATGCTTGACAGCTTTACAAAAGAGACAATTAGCAACTTGAGAGAATCACTCAATGCCAGGATAGCTCGCCAATCTGCTGATAGACATGCAGAATTCAGGGCAATGGAGTCGCCAGCTGCAAGACAAATATGTCAGTCAGCCAATGCTGTTAGACATGCAGCCTCAAGGGACATGGAATCGGCAGCTGCAAGGCAAACACAAGTCAATCAAGGCTGCACAAACTGCTACATCTTGGGCCATGGATTACCAGCTGCAAGACAAACCAACCAATCAGCCGGTGCTGAACAAACTGCATCTTCAAAGCCATAGAGTCTCAAGCAGCAACACAAATTCAACAATCTACTATTGCTGAAATAACTACAGTTCTCAGATTAAAACCATGTTAAGACTTTAAACAGGTTGGGCTGGGAGACTGGCATTTGGGATCCCGGATGTCAGCATTCTGAACCTGGGATCCCGGCAGCAAAATGCCGATGTGGGGGCAAGTGCAACAAAGCACCTTGCATGCTCACTGCACTCGCCACAGATTGTATTCCCAATCCCTGAGCGTCAGTCACATGACCGCAACCCCTTTAAACTTGCTGCATTTCACTATGATGCAAATTTCCTTTATGAAATGCACCTTCAGGTAAATATTGGGAACATGTCCAAGCAATATATGCACTGCAGTACTAAGACATGGGGTAGAAAAACACCTGGTATATGTTGCTGTGGGGGCAAGGTGAAACTCCCACCACTCTTGGATCACCTGAGAGTGTAATCCTGCCACTGTATAAATCATTGGTGCGGCCGCATCTTGAGTACTGTGTACAGTTCTGGTCACCAAACTATAAAAGATACATGTAAGAACTTGAAAAGGTTCAGAGACGAGCTACCAAATTGATTAAGTAGTTGGAGACACTGGACTATGAGGAGAGGCTTTCTAGGTTAGATATGTTTAAACTAGAAATGAGACGACTAAGAGGAGATATGATTAATATTTTAAATATGTAAAGGGCAATATGCAGAGCTATCAGGGGATTTGTTTATTAAGAGACTTCTACACAAAAAGTGTGGACACCCACTAAGGCTTGAGGAGAGGAAATTTCGTACTCAGCACAGGAAGGGATTCATCACTGTATGGGCAATATGAATATGGAATTCACTGCCAGAGAAGGTTGTAATGGCGTACTCAAGCAATGCGTTTAAAAATGGGTTAGATACATTTCTAACAGAAAAAGATATCCGAGTATATAACCTTTAACCAGAATAGAATAGGGAATATAATAATATAATATAACTCAGGTTGAACTCGATGGACTACTGGTCTTTTTTCAACCTCACCAACTATGTTACTATGTTAACTGAGCCAGAGGTGCTGACAGCTGTGCCAGGCCCAGGTAATTTTAAGGGGGTGTGGCTAATGCAGGGAGATGTGGCCAGTCCACCTCTGCTAAAAATAAAAAATAAAAAAATTCTGTGTGGCCAGGGGGGAGGAATTGGGGGAGCAACAGGGGCAGTTGGGGCGGCTGCTAGGGGGTGGTGGTTTGTGATTACTCATCCTCCTGCACAACAAGCAAGGAGGGAGAGTACACTGCTGCAGCTGCTACTCTCCCCAGCGCTGCACACTGCAGCATGTGTGTTGCACTGGGGAGAGAGGCTGCCACTGCAACAGGGTCTCCTGGCTCTATGACAGTACTGTCAACATTGGGGAAGGGGAAGCACTGGGACCAGTGCCCCATGGGCCCCTCCAGCAGGCCTTGGCAAAAAGTACCCGCTCTGCACACTCGGTACTACTGATCTGAGCCACTTAATTCTCTGGTTGCTGGAACATGCAATAAATCTGAAGTTTTTTGCTCAGACATTTAAAAATATAACTCTGCTCTCCGAATGACATCTTTTGTAGCAACAAGCCCAGTGGATCATTCATCATACATGTATGGAAAATGTAAAGTTTTGGGCAAAGTCTACCATTGAGTAGGGTCATTGCTGCCATTTCCCAATGAGTATAATAATTTTCTTTAAATTTATGTCATTGGAGATGGGAAGCAGGAAGCAAAAAGACAATGTGAAAATATTCCTGTCATTTATTTCCTCATAGTCTCTCAGTTGCAAGAACAGTTGCATGCTACCAATAACT
Source organism: Pseudophryne corroboree (assembly GCF_028390025.1). NCBI lineage: Eukaryota > Metazoa > Chordata > Amphibia > Anura > Myobatrachidae > Pseudophryne > Pseudophryne corroboree. Next base: position 469,569,514 of record NC_086450.1, on the reverse strand, counting down.
ACACCAAGAGCTTTAAGGGTGCCATGTAAAATATGCCAAGAGATGATCTTCGAGTAATCATCCATGCTGACAGGACTCCAGCTGGTGAACCTCAAGGTCGATTCAATGCCCCAATGACCAATAAGGAAGTACTCATTATTATAGATGAAGAGTGCCAAAGTAGGGACATCATACTCCAAAAGAGGTTTCAGGGGATGTCATTCAATTGTGGAAACTAACAGAGCATAGAATGCACTGCACTATCCATTGATATTTTGACAGGAAGAAGATTGATACAATTTTCAGGTCATAGGGGGTCACAATGTTACATCAATGCAATTCTATGTCTATTGGTTAATGATAAGATCAACAAGTTTAACCATCTGCATCGATGTGGGCCACTTATCCCTCAGTTTGTAGTTGGTTTGTAAGCCAAGATTGAAAGTGACAGACACTTAGAGTAACAGAGTACATTCACTTAGGTGATGCCATGGAGAATGATGGCCATGCTGATAGCATTAGTCACCCATTTATTTTGCCATCTTCATTCACTGGTGGCCCACGTTATATGCAAGAATGTACTCAAGGTTATGGTAAAGGAGAAAATGTGTTAATTTGTCACATCCCTCCCAAAACAACAGACATTTGAAGTCAAGAGTTTGCAATTTCCAATCTGTCCCTATTTTGTAATGACCATCAATAAGACCCAAGGTTAATATCGGAAGGTACACTAGCAGGTTTTGACCTACAAACTCTTTGCTTTTTCGAATGGACAGTTGTAAGTGGCATGTTTAAGACCAGGGCTTTCATCTGCCTTTTCATGCAAAATAATCCAAACTGTGTCCAAGAAACAATTGTCAGTGCTGTAAAACATTTCATTCTATGCAGCCTAAATGCGTATATTACTAACTCTCTCACAAAAGCCCCACAGCATACAGTACTTACCTGTTCCTTGGTTGAATATCTTTTGTATCACCTGTGCACTCTACATTCTGTATGTGCTGTAGCGCAGGGTATACCTTGTCTGTGATAAATCTGCAATACTCTATTTCACCATGAATGTATATAATTTATATTTAACCCTATGTAATCAAAACATTTTAATACTGTTATGCCTGTAATCAATATATTAGCCATAACTTTACAATAACCCTGTAATAACCCTGTAATACTGTAACTCCCTGAAATACTGTATCAACAACCATGACTCCTTGTAATCACTGTAATACTGTATTATTAACCCTAACTCCCTTTAATCCTTACTGTATTATTAGCTCTCATTCCCTGTCATCCTTAAAATACTGTATTATTATCCACACCTTGCTGTGATCCCTGTAATACTGTATTATTAACCTTAACTTCCTGTTATCCCTGTAATACTGCATTTTTACAATGATTAGCCTTACATATAGTAATAACCCTACATGTGTGCATTGTATGTAGTACCTGCAAGTACGTATGTGGAAAATTTCTGCAATCTGTTATCAACCCATCCATACTACAGTAACTCTCCTTGTATTGTCACAATTACCCTTATTCTCTAGCTACAGTATGTCTCTCTTAACAATCAAATACTGTCTCTCCAAGTTCACTTTCTGTGGTATATTGTCTAAGGTACAGGTTTTTAGAAGTGGATATGTTGCTTATAGCAACTAATCAGATTCTAGCTATTATCTTCTAGATGTGCTAGATAAATGATAAGTAGAATTTGATTGGTTACATCTCCACTGCTAAAATCCCGCACCATAGTAAATATAACCCTCTGTGCTCAATGCTCTCCTTCCATAATGCATGCTTGCTCTCCATGGTACATTCTCTCTGTCTCTCCATGATCCGTACTCTCTGTCTCTCCATGGTCCACATTCTCTCTCTATGGTCTATACTCTCACGCTCAGCATGGTCCATTACTCTCTCTGTCTCCATGGTCCATGTTTTCTCTCTGTAAGGTCCATGCCCGCTCTCTGTGGTCCATGCTGTCTCTTCATAATCCATACTCTCTATCTCTCCATGGTCCATGCTTTCTCTTTCTGTGGTTTATGCACTCTCTCTCTCTTTCTATGGTCCATGCACTCTCTCTCCATGGTCCATGCACTCTCTCTCCATGGTCTATGCTCTCTCTCCATAGTCCATACTCTCGCTCTCTCCATGGTCCATGCTTTCTACTTCCATGATCCATGCACATTCTCTGTCCATGGTCCATGCACTCTCTCTCTATTGTCCATGCTTTCTATTTCTATTGTCCATGCACTTTCTCTGTCCATGGTCCATTCAATCTTTCTATCAATGGTCCATGCACTCTCTCTCTCTCCATGGTCCATACACTTGCTCTCTCCATGGGCCATACTCTCTCTCTCTGCATGGTCCATGATCTCTCTTTCCATGGTCCATGCTTTCTCTTTCCATGGTTCATACTCTCTCTCCATAGTTTATGCTCTCTTTCCTCACACATGTGCTCTCCCTCACACTCACATGCTATTGCTATATCTTGCTCTATTTTGCTCCCCAAACTCTCATTCTCTCTTTCACGTACTTTTGTTCCTGATGTGTAAATGCGCATAACTGATATCACATCCACTGTTATTAATTATATACTACTCATGCTTTTCTGATGCAAGTGTACCAAAGAAATCCTGAATTAATATGAAAAATAAAGGATTAATCAAACATAAAGAGTTAATTTAGTAACACAATGGATATACTGTAACATTACTGGATATACTGTAAACTAAAAACAGACTACTTAGAGTTGCTTAGTCTTTACGTCTGATCACTAGAATGACTCTTTTTGAATTTCATGTACAGTTTTATGATCTTAACTTTATCTCTGTAAAAGAAAATCTTTTGTTCTATGCTGTCATATGTTTTTGATAACTGAGAAAAGATGATACAAAAGTTTGTCTATATCTATAATACACTACAGTTTAGTTGTGATAGATTTGTGTTCATATAGAATGAATCCCTCAATGATGGGTTCCTTAATGGATTTATTAAGCTGTATGTTTCTTTGGAAGTTAAATGTCCAGAAAAAAAACCAAAAAAAAAACAGGATGTTACAATACATGAGTAGATCTTGCAGATGCCTATTTAGGATGCATAAGAATAACATCTGGGATTCCCTGTCTTTAGTTGTCATGGTGCAAAACATAATTTTAGGATAGTTGTAGAGAACGTGGCTTTCAAAGAACAGTTGAGCTGTCACAGAGTCCTTAATTATTTCTCATTATAAAAATAACAGTAAAACGTATATTACAACCCAATGATGAATGTGTTATTACCTGGATGTCAGTGTACTTGATTTGCGTTTACTCTTACAATGCTATAAAACAACTATTTAGAATCCCAACATCCTTTATGTTAAAGTAATAGTATTTGCATGAATCAATTTTACCAAAACAAGTGCTGCCATTACATAATTAGTGTACACATTTAATATATCACCCTCCTAACTTTCAAGCTCATCTCCATATCCAATAAATAACCCCAAAACCACCGCCACATTAAATTAACAGTACCAGTGTCACCCCTTAAAAAAATAAGCACCGCAATGCCCCCATTATGGCATGGTAAAGCTCACACCCTCAAATAAATATCCCTCACAAATAAATGAATAGCTCATACCCATATTAATTTATTAACACCAATGATCACCCCACCATTAAAACAATAGTCCTCACCCCCACCCAGATACCAATAAGAGCTCCACTACTGTACTTGTATGTATCTTTTTTTAATTGAACACTGGAAGGATTAACAATAACTTAACTATGAAGAATCAAATAAAAAGTGTAAATGACAGTATAAAATGAGTCGTAAAAGATACTAATAAAAATTAGTAGCAAATAATAGTGTATTTGAAGGTCATTTACCTTCTCAGAATACAGTAACATGTTTTTTTAATAAACTCTTGTTTAATACAAGTAAAGTATATTTATACAGGTGTGACCACTTTTTCCACCACCAGAGCCATCTTTGAATCTCTAATACTGCAGAGTTGTACTAATCTCAGTTGTAGCAATATAGGATATGTATTACTTTTTACATTGTTTGTGAGACTTGTACTTTCTTTATGTTTTTATAAGTTAGAAACAGCAGTTCTGTACATTATAGGTGTTAACAATGCTCCTTCAGTCTAGCATTTGTCGTAGAGGTATTTCAAGGCTTGTTTGAGGCGGAGAAGGATGGAGAAAAATAATGGAGTCAATGTAGTCCTTGATGCAATAATTTCTTCAGAGACATTTTTTCACCGGAGTTCTGCAGACTGTATATTATAGGGTTTACCATGGGTGTGACTGTTGCATAGAATGCGGTGACCACAAAATCCAGAACATCAGAGTATGATGGTAACAGATAAGCTAATATAGCAGATATATAGTACAAGGTAATTACGGAGAGGTGGGATGAGCAGGTGGAGAAGGCTTTTTTTCCATCACTGGACTTGCCAAGTGAAATGATGGAGAAAATGTTTATGTACGACAACAAACTGCATAAAAATGGACCAAATCCAAATAGTAAAAATTCAAAAGCAATAACTATATAAAACATTTCTGTGCCCGTGCACGTGACCTTAGTCAGAGACTTAATTTCACAGAAGAACTGGTGGATTATATTAGAATGACAAGAGGTCAGAGTTAAAACTGAGGCAGTAAATAGTAATAAATGTATACACGCAGTCACCCATATTCTTATAGTTATCAGGGTACAGTTTATCCTACTCAAGATGCGGAGATAGTGTAATGGGAGACATATAGCCACATACCAGTCATACGCCATGATGAATAACAGAACCTTCTCCGCAGAGGCCACTGCGAAGTAAAAGTAAAACTGTGTGAAGCATTGTCCAAAAGATACATTGTTATTTCCTGATAGTAACACGTCCAGAAACTTAGGGACAGTGACTGTTGTGTATAATATGTCTACAATTGACAGATTGCAGATAAATAGATAAATTGGTTTATGTAATTGTGGTTCCAGGGATATTGCTGAGATTATAGAAGAATTCACCAGTAATCCAGCCATGTATATTAAGAACAATGTAATGGAAATCAGTGCCTTACTTTTCGTGTTGTCAGAAAATACCAGAATGTGAAAATATTTCACTGATGTCTGATTCTTCATGCTCATTTTCATGTTGTTCTAGAAAAAATAAAATCAGATTGCTCAGATAGCAGCTATCTGTATAGCTGTCTTGTGGCTATGCTATCTTGCTCATTCCCTCCTTGGCTACTGCTCAGCCTTATGTTAAGATTTGCACCATATAGAGTAGTTTAACAACTAAAAGAGCATTACTTTATAATAGGAGATATGTTTAAAAATAATATATATCTGCCATACATAAGACACTGTAATAAATAATGCACAATAACAGGTCAAGTTATTTTGCTTTAAGTGTGTTATCGTTATGTGTCTGATGGTAAGTTTGAAGTAGTGATGGTGTAATGGTTGGCATTGCGGCCTTGCAGCACTGAGGTCCTGGGTTCGAATTCCACCATGGGCCTAAATGTGTGGAGTTTGTATATTCTCCCATTGCTTGTGTGGGTTTTCTCCGGGTACTCTGGTTTCCTGACACAGTCCAAAAATATACTGGTAGGTTAATTGGCTCCTGAAAAAAAACCTCTAGTGTGTATGTGTGTGTTGGTACTAGTGATGAGCGGGTTCGGTTTTACTCGGTTCTACTCGGTTCTCAAAACGGCATCTTATTGGCTTATGGATGTCACGTGTTTTGGATAGCCAATAAGATGGCGTTTTGAGAACCGAGTAAAACCGAGTAAAACCGAACCCGCTCATCACTAGTTGGTACATGAGCGGACTAGATGGGCAGAGTGGTTCAAATCTGCCTTCAAATTCTATGTTTCTATGTTTCTAGAAGCAGAGCCAGAAACATCTCAGCCTCATACTGTATGTCAAACAGTGCATAGCTGGGCTGTAATGTGTTGTTGTCGTGTAACCTACTGTAAGTTCACTGAGGGCATGTCTATAGAATTGCATGCTATGGAGAATAGTGCATATCTATACATAAACATGTTTTTCAGCTTGATTTTTAGCGCAAAAAATAGTGCTGGTGCAAGTGCAATCTGATAATAATAATACTTATGAAGTAAAATAAATTGGAGTAGCATGGTTGATCTTATGGCTAGCATTACTGCCTCATAGCACAGAGCTATTGGGTTCAATTTACCCTCATGGCCCCAACTGTGTGGAAATTGTATATTTTCCTTTGCTTGTGTCAGGGCAGGGGTCAACACAAGTACCTGAGTTGGTACATAGCAATTTGACCCTTGAGAGAATCAGGACGGTGTTACGGCTAAAGAAACCTTTCAAGGAACATAGGGAACCTAGTAGAGGTGAGTGTTCCCTACAAGGGACGGGGTGATGTCCTATTGATGCAATCTGAGATGCTGTGAAAAAGTGTAAAGAAACCTTTTGATGTACATCCCGCACCGTTTGGAGGTCAATCCAAAGGTGCGAACCGAAGTGTGGAAAGAAAATAAATTTTACAACACTAAGGGAAAATAATTCTAATCCCAGATAGAAATAACTCCTGGGCAGAGTTTTCCCCAGTTATAGTAGCGCTTGTGGACTACTCTATTCTTTTTTGTATACACATGTTTGACAAAGAGTGGTGCTCTTTGAGAGTATAGTACAAAGCTGCAACTAAGGCGCAAGTTACTCTTCTTTGTTTTTTGGTTATAATATCTGAATAATGTAACTGGATATTTTTCATGTGAAATTCAGTTACATTATTACCAGGATATCTTAAACACTGGCTGATTCACCAATTTAATAACAAAAAGCATCTTCAAATGTGATTTCCTACTCTACAGAGAGGGAACAGAGCTCATTATTTATACTCTCTTGGTCCATGCATAGAGTACACTTATTCATGATAATTACCTATGGGAAAATGATCATATTTGAAATTGCATCATCCTTACTGAGCTCTTGGGTTTTCAAAAATAATTTTGTAAAGTCTTTCTTTTACTACTATTACTGTATTGTTTATACAGGCAAAAAAAATAATGTGAATTTTTCAGTATTACCTTGATTTCTGCATAGATTGGTCATAAAATTTAATCTGATTTTAGTCACAAAAATATACACAGTTTGCTTAAACTAACAGCACACAAATTACTATAATTTTCCTGTCCATAATGTAAATATATTTTTAGCATACACAAAATCTAAGTTTTGAAAAGTATGTGAACCCCTAGACTAAAGACTTTTAAAAACAGCTAGCTGGTGTCAAGAGTTAGGTAAGCTGGAGTCCCATCAATGAAAAAAAGATTGAAGGTGAAAGAGTTGTTTCTGTTTTATCTCAATATATATTTTATTGAGGTTCTGAATATACAGTAGTATGCAATGAAAACATAAGGCATAGCCATATGCAAAAAGAGAGAAAACATGCAATAAGTCATATTAGGTAGAGCAAAGTCATAGTCTCAAACAATACCTCAAACATTTTTCTATTTTTCAACAAATAACACAGAACATATAGAAACATGGACCACTGTAAAACAGTAATGACCAAAAAGAGGTCAATAGTATGTCTGAATTAGCAAAAAATTGGATTTGAGAAAATGTCCATCCATGTGAGGGACTAAAAACATAAACATAAACAATAAACATATAAACAATAACATTACCTGCCAAGGACAGGGGACTGCCGACCAATTCATTGAAAGACCAACGTATCAAAAAATAGCATAAAAGAAGGAGATCTAAAAAGATTCAAGAAGGAAAAAGAGGGGAGGAAGAGTGGAGAAGGTGGGAGGTAAAAGACGAGTGCAAGGAGTGTCTGTAAGAGACAAGAAGGGATGTTGAGCACATAGAAAGGAGGCTATGGGAGGGAAATAGGGGTCTGTCATCCAAAAGTTGATGACATTACCATGTAGTACAGTATAAGCTTTGTTGGATTGGCATTTTGGTTGAAGAAGGCAGTGTATGAATAAACTTGCCCCAGCACTGAAACAGTGCAGGAGTCAGAATCTCCTTGTTAAGAGACGTTTCCAACAAGTGCATTGTGAATAGGAAAAGTAATCTGGAAGTTGCCATAGGTAGAGTAGTAGGAGTGTTGTGTTTCCATTGATGGAGTATGGACTTCCGTCCTACAGCCAAAAGTAGCATCAATAACTTTTTGCCTTGAGAAGGAATATCTGGCTGGTCAAGGATATGGTCAAAGAGGGCCCAGGAGGCAGTGCAACGAAAGCGTATACGTAGCACAGAGGAACTATATGTCTTTAACTCACTCCAAAATGTTTGTATATGGGGGCATTGCCAAAAACAGTGTATAATGTCGGCCACTGGTGCAGAGCATTTAATGCATTTCACCGAATCAAAAAGGCCCATTAAATGACGTGTTTTGGGGGATATGTAAGCCCTGTGTAAAATCTTGTAAGACATTTCCTGGTAAATGCTTGCTGGAATAAGTTTCAAAGATGTAGCAAAACTGTCCATTATTGTTTCAGGGGACAGAGAGGGGATTTGAGAGGACCATTTTTGTAATTGTGTGAGATCAGATGTGGGGATAATGTCAGTACATATATGGGCATATATGGTCAAGATGGAGTATGTGCCAGAGTGTAAAAGTGTGTCTAGAGGGTTTAAAAAGTCGTGTTTTTGTAGTTTAGACAGGACAGACTGCAGATAATGAGAAGCCTGAAAGTAGTAAAACCTATGAAGAGGGCTAATGTCAGATTTTTCTACTGCTTCAGCAAATGTAAGTAGCTTGTTCGTAGAATTAAGGAGATTACAAAGATGTATAATCCCAGGGGAGTGCCAAGTGTGAAAGGGAAGCAAGGCCCATCCATTTTGGAAGTCTAGGTTACCGGTAAGAAGAAGAAATATTGAGTGAGTGTTGCAGGTTTACTGATTTCCTGGACATTCTCCACACCCTGATGGTGGAAGTCAAAAGTAAATTGTCTAGGTGATGTAGTATAAGAGTTGTTTCATTGCTTTCACTGCTTTGTTTATAGATTACTTGCCATACTTTATTCTTCTGGCTCCAAAGGACTTCTGAGATGAAAACTGAAGGTGACCAATGTGGTGGTAGTATGGGATGGCCAAATGGTGTTATTTGGCCCCATCACATGCACCAAAATGCCAAGAATTATGATACCATGACACTCATTCCACCAATTTAACTACGAACTGGGAGGGATGCAGGATGTTTGTATCTGTTATGAAAATCTGTATGAAACCCTGTAAAATTCAGAAATCTCACTGATGGGTTAGAATGTTGGACAAGTAATGTTGTAGAGTAATTTGGGATGATTTTGAATAATCCAACTGTCCTTGTATTAAAGTAAACATATTGTGCAGTCCAGTATTCTCAAACAAAATTTGTATAGCCTGAATATAAAATAGTGTAACATAAAACATACACAATAATATGTAAATATAAGGAATAAATTATATTTGTGTGATATGTGAAACAAAGTTCTGATATCTATACCAAAACCCTACTTTTTTTTATAAAATACAGATGACTATAAACCCTCACCATCTATAACTCCTAAATACAGTACATACTGATTTTAGAAACAAAGAATACTAACCATCAACGTAAAACACTAATATAACTATAGTATATTTAATTTCTGTAGAAAATACACATTTGATCTGATCTTGATGACCTATGTTAGTCTGTCACAGTGTATATGAGCCTAGATACAGTGGAGGAGATAAAGGAGGAGATAAATAAATTTGATTATAAAATATTTGTATTAAAAACAGTAAGTAATTAGAATTGGATAACAAAAAATAATAATAATGTGGGCGCTCCAAAAAGATGTCTTTGCAACAGCTGCTGGTTTTATAAATATACAAATTTTAATAGTAATAATTCCTAGGTAATCACTGTGCAACTTAGATCCTAAGTATCACAACATAGAGACAGATAGACAAATAAATAAAACAATTTAAAAACAAATGTCCTAGAACTTTTTGATAAAAAGTCTGATTTTTATTACAATTTAAAGGTCCGTCCATAGTGGGTTTTTATAACACCACCATGGAAGACTTTAGACAACTCTGTATATTTGCTGAGAAAAAGCCACTCAAAGATAATCTAATGGCCAATGAGAGGAGGACACTTAAGGTCTTTATGTTAGATACTAATATAACTATAAAAATGGTTGAAAAAGGGGGTGGTGTAGTGTTACAAGATACATCAGATTACATTAACGAAGCAAACAGACAATTAACGAATACCTGTTTTATGTGATACTGCCCACTAACCCTACAGCGCTTTTTCAGAGAGAACTCGGAACATTGTTGGATTAGGCATAGGACAGGGGTGCAATAACCAGTGATACACAACATTTTTTTTATTCCCTCTCACCCCATAACCCCAGTTTATTATCATTTGCCCAAGATTCACAAGACACTCACTTCACCCCCTGGGCGCCCTATAATTTTGGGTATAAGGTCTATAACATCCAATCTGGCACACTTTGTGGATGCCTACCTACAGGGTTATGTAACACAACTTAAATCTTATATTAAGGACACAACCCAGTTCTTAAACATGCTTAAGGACATTAAATGGAAAAGTTCCTACCAATTCCTAATATGTGATGTAGAGTCACTATACTTGAACATCAAACATGCTAAGGGCTTTTAAGTAATTTCAAACATTCTGGATAGGGACGACACGGTTTCTGAACATCTTAGAACCTTCTTGGTAAATACAGTTTATCCTAGAGCACAATTCTTTTACTTTTGCGCACAAATATTATTTACAGTCACAAGGCACCGCCATGAGAAACAGGTTCGCCCTGAGTTACGCCCACCTGTATATGGGTGTGCTCAAACAGGAGATCATCTGGGGGGCAGACCATGGGGCGAGTCTGGTCCTCTATGTATGCTATATAGACAATTTTTTGTTTTTATTTGGGATGGGGATGTTAATTCAATTCACAATTTTATTACCCACCTTAATAGTAATAGTTATGGTCTTAAATTCACTAATACCACTCATCCTCACTCCATCACCTTTTTTGATATTGCGCGCCTGTCCATAGATGATTGTATACATACTGAAAGGCACTTTAAAACAGTTGATACTGATAACTTTTTGAGATACAGCAGTAGCCATCTTCAAGCCTTGCAAAACAATATCCCGAAGAGCCAGTTTCTTATGCTCAAAATAAATTGTTCCAAGGAAACTAGATATAGGGAACAGGTACATAAGATATATGCGGCCTTTCAAGAACAAGGCTACCCTGGCCATGTTCTGACAAAAGCCCTAAAAGAAGTGGAACTCAGAGATATAACTACCTTATTAGAGGATAAAAAAATTAAAAAAACATGAGAGTAAATTTGAAGAATTGGGTACCTTCAGAGATAATTGTATGTTTGTTACAGAATACAACACACATGCTACACAAAGAGGCAGATTATTCATAAGAATACTCCCCTACTTAAAATTGATCCCTTATTAGAATCAGATATTGGTACTAAAATAAAAGTTGTGTATAAAAAATCAGAATCCCTTCAACTCAAATTAGCACCTAGTATGTTTAATCAAAACAGGAACAACAACATAGCTAAATAGAGCATTGGACAGAGAGGATCTGTTGGGGAGATAATCACTGGTGTTATAACTATGGGGGCAAGCTCCTCTGATTGGCTTAGGACAAAACCTCAGGGATTTTTTAAGTGTGCTTTATCCAGATGTTTAACATTTAACAACATAAATTCTATTTATAAGCTAAGCAGATCGAAAACTACGGGTGAAGAGTTCATTATAGCACAGTTTTTGAACTGCAATTCCACCTATGTAGTGTATTTGGTGGAATGCGGTTGTGGTATGCAGTATGTAGGCTGCACCATCAGGAAACTGAAGGTGCGGTTCCGGGAACACAGAAGGAACATACTTAAGAAATGCCCACTACATAGTTTATCCAGACACACAAGTTCTTGTGAACAGGGTGCTATAACCAACATCCGTGTAACAGCTTTTTCCCCTTTGCCGCAACTGGGTTGCAAATAGGTATTGACCGCTAAGACATGGATTTTTCCTCCCGCTCCTTGTATTTATATAACCTAGTACATATCCACAACATAGCCCCCTTAGATGTAAGGGGTCCTTGGGGACTTATGGCTGAGTTAATATAGGAATTATTAGTGTAAAGACAACTATTGGCTATACGAACTAGCTTATCTAGTAGAATCATCGTTAGCTCTCTTCTGACCAATGTATTGTCTTTTTATTAACCAATGTATCGTCTTTTTCAAATAATTTGTCCATCTACTTGATTGTACATTTGTCTTGTTGTATGGGTGAATGTTAATAGTACATTCACATGGAATAGGATGAAGTGTAAATTGAATATACTTCTAGGAAAACAGATATAGTCTATATCTAATATTTTTGTTCTATGTATGTTTAAATTTCAAAATTTATACCAAACTCGCTAGTCCACAACTAATAAGATCAAGGAAATTATAATTTTTAAATGGATCCTTATGTCTGGAGAATCTCGCTGTCAGGCACCTCACTGTGGTTTTGTAGTCATATTTGTAGAGCCATTTACATATAATTTGTGGAGAAGATAATTTTTTATTTACACACATATATATATATATATCCCTCCAATAGCGGCACTCAAAGGTTCAAGTAAAAATGACACAAGTTGGCTGTTTTAAGGCAACGTTTCAGCGCCGTTCAGCGCTTTTATCAAGCGCTGAACGGCGTTGAAACGTTGCCTTAAAACAGCCGACTTGTGTCATTTTTACTTGAACCTTTGAGTGCCGCCATTGGAGGGATATATTACGTGGAGCTGTGCAGGCTTACATGTGGAAGGCACCAGGTGCAGCATGTGATTTATGTCAGCGGAGTGCCGGAGTTGGAGTAATATATATATATATATATATATATATATATATACTTTTTACATATTTTTTAACTGTACGTTTGAATAACAATATCTAGTGGACTGTATATCCCTAGAGTATAATCTATATATGACTAACATTGTTTAACTGCTGTCTTTTTATTATAACCTTGTGATAATGCACAAAAAGGGTTGAAAATAATCTTCCATAGTGGTAACCAAATAGGAACTATAAGCTGGTATAAATAGAGACTTAGAACTCCTCCAGTCATACCTCTGATGAAACCGCCCCTTTGAGAGGCAGAGAAACGCGTCAGTGACTGAATTTTGATTGTGGAACGCAGGTGGAACGCAGCCGGAAGCTGGAAGCCCCGAACCCGGATGCCGCTGATCACGGCCAAACACAGCATCTCCTGCAGCTCTGGGCTTGCTGCCTATCCCGCTGTCCCTGGCAAACAAGCGACGCATATCGGCGCAGGCTATTACCAAAGCGGTACAAGTCTACACACTTGGGGAACCGCCACCGAGCAGTCTATTTTGAAAAACCAGCCAGTGGAACAAGGGAGATCCATTTACAGACACAGCACAGACGTGGACATTGTCTGTTTGCAGTCACCACATGCCATATATTACTGGACTCTCACATCATCAGCTCGATCTTGGTGAAGTATAACAGGCTATACTAAGCAATGAACTGCTTCTACTAATTTGCTATTGAGCTCAATGTGCCTAAACTACTAAAGACCACTAACATCCGGATTATGCATGCTAATTACATATATAACAGGCTACATATATGACTGCCAGCAAGCCTTGAGTTCTAGGATATTTGTTTTTTAAATTATTTTAATTATTTGTCTATTTGTCTCTATGTTGTGATACTTAGGATCTAAGTTGCACAGTGATTACCTAGGAATTCTTACTATTAAAATTTGTGGTGGTCATTCCGAGTTGTTCGCTCGGTAAATTTCTTCGCATCGCAGCGATTTCCCGCTTAGTGCGCATGCGCATTGTTCGCACTGCGACTGCGCCAAGTAAATTTGCTATGCAGTTAGGTATTTTACTCACGGCTTTTTCTTCGTTCTGGTGATCGTAATGTGATTGACAGGAAGTGGGTGTTTCTGGGCGGAAACTGGCCGTTTTATGGGTCTGTGCAAAAAAACGCTACCGTTTCCGGGAAAAACGCGGGAGTGGCTGAAGAAACGGAGGAGTGTCTGGGCGAACGCTGGGTGTGTTTATGACGTCAAACCAGGAACGACAAGCACTGAACTGATTGCAAATGCCGAGTAAGTCTGAATCTACTCAGAAACTGCTAAGAGGTGTGTAATCGCAATTTTGAGAATCTTTTATTTGCAATTATAAGAAGCTAAGATTCACTCCCAGTAGGCGGCGGCTTAGCGTGTGCAATGCTGCTAAAAGCAGCTTGCGAGCGAACAGCTCGGAATGAGGGCCTGTATATTTACAAAACCAGCAGCTGTTGCAAAGACATATTTTTGGAGCACCCATATTATTATTATTATTTTTTGTTATCCTATTCTTGCTGGATTTCCTGATCCCCTGTGTGGGCAGCTTGAAAAGTCTTGAGCAAAATTGATAATACTAAATTTCTCTATTCAATCATCTATTTTACTAAGTAGCGCCCACTTTTTCTTAGTAACCAGAATTGCATTATTTTCACTCGAATGTACAATATACATGCCACCAGTTTCAAAAAAATTTAAATAAAAATTGGCATGTCATTATGTCTGACAAAACCTAGCCAATGCAGTCAATAAAACCTCTTGTGTCATTAGTAAATTGACCAAATATGAGGAAGGTAGAGATAAGACCCAGTTTAAGGAAATATCTGAATAAATCTAAACAAATAAGTGTTGGTTGCTTTCATTGTGTAAACTGAATACATATTTTCTGGTTAGTTTTAGTTCCAGTAAATTCAAAAACAGTTTGCTATCCAAAACACTGCAATTTTACATTTTGTAAAAGAGATTATATGGCTCTCAATCCTTCAGTATGAGGGAAAGACATATACAATATTTGTATGACCGTTGTACAGTCCAAAGTATTGTTAGAAACGTAAGAAATGTCATTAAGAAGGGGCAACTGAGAGTTGGCATCCTTCAAATAAATACCCTGCATGACAATGTATGGTTGTATGAGGCAATCCAGAAATTGTAATATGGATTTGTACAATAAACTAGCAAAAGTAAAATTAATATTACTAAAATAAAGTACAGTAAAATAAATTGAAAATCAACATACTCTAAATACAAACAATATTTAACTTTAACTAAAAGATCCTCCCCCTCCAAAAAATAAATAACATATACCACAATTAGTGTACTCAGGGTTGTCAAGAGTATAATGAATTATGTTAAATGAACAAATAATTTTTCATTATACAGTAAAAAAGTTATTTCCTCTTATAAGTGTGTTCATTTGTGAACTTTTTGTATTGCTTTACATTTACTGTACACTATCACTTTATGCTTTAACTTTTATATTTTGATGTGTTGATTACATATTTGCAAAGTGGAGATCTGAGAGAGACAATTATAAAATCGTACCTCTTGCCAACCCTTAGTGCTATGATTGTGAAAAATATATTTCCGGAAATACTTTCCATTTTTGTTGATTACTACAGCACAGTTGGTGTAATGATTACCAGTAATGCCTATTTTTATGGAACAATGGTACAAAAGGCATGTCTCTACAGAGCCAGCCAAATCTGATATGCAAGCTAATTGTCATATACAGTAGGTCACCAGCATTATACAGTGCTGTATATATCAGATTTGTCTAAAACATATGCTGAACAAAGTTTCAAATATACACACATCTCTAATAGTAGTTTCTCAAACTCATGATTATGACTGCAATATCAAAAGTATTCCATAAGTGCTAACCTCTCCATTTCTTCTAAAGGTTCCCAACCACAAACTATTAAAGATTTGGTGTTTGTTTTCAAATGTATTTATACAAGAAAAAAACTTTTGGGCTGACTTCCAGAATTCAGTGTTAAAGCTACTCTTCCCATTATATTGCACTCTAATCTTTCATCTTCCATTTTGTATTCAGTAATCCATGTTATTCCTATCTCTGCTGATTCTTATCAGCACCCTATTACACAAATCAAAAAGTTATTATCTGAATCACTAGGGAGGTTCGGATAACATACAACAAAGGAAAGAGTAGATGCACTGGACTAAAGGGCCATATACACAGGGGAGATGTGGGGGGGGGGGGGGTGCTGAGTGAACCGCTCAGCACACATCTCTTCCCCGCTCAGCACAGCATGATGTATGCTGAGTGAGGGGGTGTGCTCACTTCACCTAGAGGTGAAGGGAGCGACCTGCTAGATTGACCCTCAATCTGTAAGGGGGGTACACACGGAGAGATCAGTGCTTAACTTCTAAGCAATCTAGTCAGATTGCTTAGATTTTAAGCATAGATCTCTCCGTGAGTACCCCCCTTCAGACCTTAAATAGTACTTGCTGCATCAGATGGTGGTTTCCCTAATTTTTTATATTAACCTTTGGAGTGACTAAAAGAGTGACAATATAGCTAGAGTTATTAATAATTCTCTAACATATTCAACATTCCTTCCTACCATGCTTCCTACTTCTTGGGTCTCATAAAGACATGCATCAGTGAGAATTTTATATGTCTTCCATAAGTCGGTATATATAACTTCTGAATTATGCTCTATTATTAAAACATTTATTTCATTACTTTTAAACTCTGCAATCCCTTAATAGATTGTACACAAATGATTGGTCCAAGCCTGTGAATACTATACCTAAAAGAATTACAGTATGCCAAACAAAATATATGTAGAAACACTTGATCCTAACCACTCAAAAGGGTCACACCCATCTTCAGCAATTATTTTACTCATCTTTCTGTAATTCCTAACACTTTTTCAAATATCCAATAATGACTTATTATAATCTATATATGTAAAAAAAATCCTTGACTTTCTAAAGCACACGTACCACCTTCGTCTGCCAACTATTGGATAAGCACAATTCTATTCAGAATTTGGGCAACTTCTTACAATGATTGATTAATAGAGACAACCATTTTTTCTTATCATCTGATCGATTTGAGTCATTATTTCTGAAATTACCTTTTCTACCATGAAAATAGCAGATAATGTAAAAAGCACTCTAGCAGTATGCTTGCCATCTGATATTTCTCTTTTTTTCTCTTGCCTCTTGATTTGCTGTTTCAGGGTTGTCAGATCAGTGGAAACCAGGACATGTTCCAAAAGAATGTAATCCAGAAATTGATCTAAGTGGTCAGTTACTCTCACAAAGGTAACATACTGTAGGACATTAATTTATCATATTTTCCACATACCTAATATATACCCTAAACATTTCTATACAAATTGAATGCACAATCAGATTCTGCTGATTAAAATGATATGCGGCATGCCCTTATTCTCTGTGGGCCTGTGGCTGTTACTGCATACAAAATGGTATACAGAATCCTCCTCAAACTTCTCACCCTCACATACAAGGCCATCTCTAATTCCACTACACCCCACATCTCCAACCTCCTCTCCCTTCATACTCCCTCCTGCCCACTACGGTTGGCCGATGACTGTAGCCTCTCCTTTGCCCTGGTCAATGCTTCCCATGCACAAGTTCAAGATTTTGCCCGTGCTGCACCCCTTCAGTGGAACGCGCTCCCCCGCTCCATTAGACTCTCCCTGACCTTGCAAAGCTTCAAACGGACACTGAAAACCCACCTATTTATCAAAGCATACCCCTCCAATGCATAACCTAGTCGTTAGGCTACTACTCCATCCCTCTGCCCCATGCCTTTAACATCTCTGCTTTGCTTGTGTACTGCCATCAGGCTTCCTTCTGCTTGCTTGCACCTCATGTCATCTGTCTGTTGCCCCTCTCCACTAGATTGTTAGCACTTCAGAGCAGGGCCCTCTTTCCTCTTGTTGTCAAAGCCCTCTTCTCGACACATTTCACTCACAGCTTTCACCTACTCAGCGACCATCTTTACCTGCTTTCTCTGCTACTGGTAAAGAATCATCTCTATCTATGGCCAACAACCCCAAGTAGTACAGTGATTACTCCCTCGCTACTTACATCTAAGCTGTATTATGTTTTGAGAATTGTGGTGCTCTTTGTTACCTGTACTCTATTTTTGTTATTTATTTACTGTAATGCTAAGTTTTGTCTCCCTGTACTGTCCTTTGTACGGCGCTGCGAAACACATGTGGTGCCTTATAAATAAAATGTAATAATAATAATACACTATAGTGTTTTCTAAGAAAAAAATGTAACATAGCACTTGGTCATGCACAGAATATAGGCATGGTCACAGATATTGATGCCTTGCACTACTGAGTTACGCCATGGCATGGCATAACTAGAAAGGCTGTTTAATGTGCAGGGAAGCTCATTGTAAGTGGACACATCTGTAGGCTCAAAATAGTAACCATGGTTATAGTGACCATGGTAATGTTAGTAGGCATAATGCAAGCCAGTCCTCATTTTGTTAAGCATGCCACAATCACGACTAGTTTTCTGACAAGTTAGAGGAGCTGCTACTCAATGTGTGCAGATTTGTTTATAAGTAGTGCAGCTGCTCTAAGACATACTGGTTATCCCTTTGGTACTGGTTCAATTTGGGCATTGAATGAGCTACTAGTCTCAGTTTAATGTACTGTATTGGGATGTAATTGTGTAAGGACTAATACTGCATGTGCTAGATATTCAGACAGAATAAAGGAAAAATCCATTTCATACTGGGTTAGCCTTAAATTATGGACTCTTATTAGATAATTGTATTAGTAGTTCAAATCATAATTTCATTATTTTCAGAATGGCCCTCATTCCCTATGGATTTTCGCTGCACATCGATCATGGCAAAGCGGGGCTAATCTGTACATGCATATGCACCGCAATGCGCATGCGCGTCGTACGGTTACAATGGCAGACGTGGTTTTGCACAGGTTCTAGCGACGCTTTCAGTCTCTGTGGCGAACGCAGGGAGATTGACAGGAAGTGGGAGTTCTGGGTGGCAACTGACCGTTTTCTGGGAGTGTTTTGAAAAACGCAGGTGTGGTCAGGCGTTTGCAGGGCGGGTATCTGACGTCAATACCACGTCACTCGTAGCAGCAATCATCGCACTGAATAAGTAACTACAGGGCTGATCTTGTTTTGCACAAAATGTGTTTGCAGGTGCTCTGCTGCACAGGCGTTCGCACTCCAGCTATGCTAAAATTCACTCCCCCATGGGCGGTGACTATGCGTTTGCACGGCTGCTAAAACTAGCTAGCGAGCGAACAACTCGGAATGAGGGCCTATGTACCAAAGGTTTTTGAACATAAGTTTTCAGTCATATAAAGGTACTTTTAGTTAATTGTGAATAGTCATGTTCCCAAATTCTACAGTAATAAATCATTCTTATAAGATTCCTTAATTTTCTCTTTTTAATGGGTAAACTGATTTCTTGTACAGCTGAAATTCTATCTGGAGACAAATGTTTCAGGCCTTCTGAGAAACAATGGCCTACATAAGATTTTTTTTACAGAGTTATAGCTTGCTATTACAACTTTGGGGTAAATGTAATAGGTTCCGAATTGACAGAAGCGTGGGTTTTCAGATGAGAAAGCCTTTATTTTTAAAGCGGCAATCATTTGCAAGGCAAAACCAGGTTGGTTTTGCCTTGTAAACCTGGTTTTGCCTTCTAAATGATTGCCACTTTAAAAATATGGATATTCTCATCTGAAGTTTCCACCCATCTGGCAACTCAAACCCTATTACATTTTCTCCTTTGTGTCTTTTGTGTTATTTCAACAGTAATGCTGTATCCATAACTCTGTTTCAATATTTTGGGAGCATATATAGTACATACAGTAAGGGTAGGTAGGAGGGGTGCTATCCCAGGCAGAAGAAATCTCCACCTTTAAGTATACATAAAGGGGGCTGAACTGCACACCATAATTTATTAAGAGGTGCTACCATTTTGTGATGTGTAGTTAACAGTGTCAGGGGAGCTTGTAAAAATGTTTGTTGTTGCACTTCAGTATTTAATTTGCTATTAGTTATAGTCGTGTTGTCTGGGTGTGTTTTGGAATACATTTTTCCCGTTTAAGTACTGCAAGAAACTTCTCTATTGTTATGCTTATTCATTGTCTTTATTTCTCTCTAAGAGACGTTAAACTACACTAATTAATTATGTTCATTTATCTCTAAGTCATGTTAAACTATAGTAAATTTCCATCACTATCAGTATATGTTGTGTAATAAGTGTGGATCAAAATATTATAAATACAAACCTGTCCTTATACAGTGTTTCACACAGATCACAACATACTGTACTGCAGCATGTGCACGCATACACACTACCCGCTATCCATTGAGAGAATGGTGAGCTGGCGGATGCAGCCAAGTACAGCATGGCACCGCTACTACATGTTGCTATATGCTACATGTTGCTATATACCATCTTTACCTGCTTTCTCTCCTACTGGTAAAGAATCATCTTTATCTATGGCCAACAGCCCCAAGTAGTATGGTGATTACTCCCTCTCTACTTACATCTAAGCTGTATTATGTTTTGAGAATAGTGTTGCTCTTTGTTACCTGTACTCTATTTTTGTTATTTATTTACTGTAATGCTAAGTTTTGTCTCCCTGTACCGTCCTTTGTACGGCGCTGCGAAACACATGTGGCACCCTATAAATAAAATGTAATAATAATAATAATACACTATACTATAGTGTTTTCTAAGAAAAACTGTAACATAGCACTTGGTCATACACAGAATATAGGAATGGTGGCAGATAATGATGCCTTGCGCTACTGAGTTACGCCATGGCATGGCATGACTAGAAGGGCTGTTTAATGTGCAGGGAAGCTCGTTGTAAGTGGACACATCTGTAGGCTCAAAATAGTAACCATGGTAATAGTGACCATGGTAATGTTAGTGGGAATAATGCAAGTAAGTCCTCATTTTGATAAGCATTCCACAATCAAGTCTAGTTTTCTGACAAGTTAGAGGAGCTGCTACTGCAATGTGTGCAGATTTGTTTATAAGTAGTGCAGCTGCTCTAAGACATACTGGTTATCCCTTTGGTACTGGTTCAATTTGGGCATTGAATGAGCTACTAGTCTCAGTTTAATGTAATGTATTGTAATGTAATTGTGTAAGGACTAATACTGCATGTGCTAGATATTCATGACAGAATAAAGGAAAAATCCATTTCATACTGGGTTAGCCTTAAATTATGGACACTTATTAGATAATTGTATTAGTAGTTCAAATCATAATTTCATTATTTTCAGAATAGCCCTGATTCCGAGTTGATCGCTCGCTAAGGATTTTTGCTGCGCAGTGATCATGGCAAAGTGGGGCTAATCTGCAAATGCGTATGGGTACAATGGCATGCACGTCGTATGGGTACAATGGCAGACGTGGTTTTGCACAGGTTCTAGCGACGCTTTCAGTCTCTGTGGCGAACGCAGGGAGATTGACAGGAAGTGGGAGTTCTGGGTGGCAACTGACCGTTTTCTGGGAGTGTTTTGAAAAACGCAGGTGTGGTCAGGCGTTTGCAGGGCAGGTATCTGACGTCAATAACACGTCACTCGTAGCAGCAATCATCGCACTGAATAAGTAACTACAGGGCTGATCTTGTTTTGCACAAAATATGTTTGCAGGAGCTCTGCTGCACAGGCGTTCGCACTCCAGCTATGCTAAAATACACTCCCCCGTGGGCGGTGACTATGCGTTTGCACGGCTGCTAAAACTAGCTAGCGAGCAAACAACTCGGAATGAGGGCCTATGTACCAAAGGTTTTTGTACATAAGTTTTCAGTCATATAAAAGTACTTTTTAGTTAATTGTGAATAGTCATGTTCCCAAATTCTACATTAATAAACCATTCTTATAAAATCCCTTAATTTTCTCTTGTTAATGGGTAAACTGATTTCTAGTACATCTGCAATTCTATCTGGAGACAAATGTTTCAGGCATTCTGATAAACAATGGCCTATATAAGAATTTTTTTTTACAGAGTTATGGCTTGCTATTACAACTTTGGGGTAAATGTAATAGGTTCCGAATTGACAGAAGCGTGGGTTTTCAGATGAGAAAGCCTTTATTTTTAAAGCGGCAATCATTTGCAAGGCAAAACCAGGTTGGTTTTGCCTTGTAAACCTGGTTTTGCCTTCTAAATGATTGCCACTTTAAAAATATGAATATTCTCATCTGAAGTTTCCACACATCTGGCAACTCAAACCCTATTACATTTTCTTCTTTGTGTCTTTTGAGTTATTTCAACAGTTATGCTGTATCCATTACTCTGTTTAAATATTTTGGGAGCATATATATTACATACAGTAAGGGTAGGTAGGAGGGGTGCTAGCCCAGGCATAAGAAGTCTCCACCTTCAAGTATACATAAAGGAGGCTGGACTGCACACCATAATTTATTAAGAGGTGCTACCATTTTGAGATGTGTAGTTAACAGTGTCAGGGGAGCTTGTAAAAATGTTTGTTGTTGCACTTCAGTATTTAATTTGCTATTAGTTATAGTTGTGTTGTCTGGGTGTGTTTTGGAATACATTTTTCCCATTTTAGTACTGCAGGAAACTTCTCTATTTTTATACTTATTCATTGTCTTTATTTCTCTCTAAGTGATGTTAAACTACACTAATTAATTATAATAATTTATCTGTAAGTGATGTTAAACTATAGTAAATTTCCATCACTATCAGTATATGTTGTGTAATAAGTGTGGATCACAATATTATAAATACAAATCTGTCCTTATACAGTGTTTCACACAGATCACAACATACTGTACTGCAGCATGTGCATGCATACACACTACCCGCTATCAATTGAGAGAATGGTGAGCTGGCGGATACAGGCAAGTGCAGCATGGCACCGCTACTACATGTTGCTATATGCAGCAATGATGTAAATTTCCACATCTGTATATGTCCCTCCATTATTTTCTCATTCCTTGCCATACAACAAAGAGTTATGAGTTATGTGATAATTGTTAAATCACATTTTAATCATTTAAATATGTATAACACAATTTCAGCATTAAATAATAATTACCTCTACCATACTCTGTCTACTTCCCTACTCTAGGTGTGCTTGGTTTTCTTTTATTAGCAAATACCATTATTTATAAAAGAACACCATCCAATTAGTCTGGACTCTCTGGGTCTACAGTTTTTACAGGCACTGTCTGTGCTACATACTGTTGGTTGGAGGCGGTAGAAACAAAGAAACCCAGATTTTGATGGCAGATAAGAACCACTTGACCCATCTAGTCTGCCACTTTTTTTTAATCCTTTAGGCAATCTCACGCCCTTTTATACCTTAGTTCTTTGTAAGGATTTTCATATGTCTATCCACAGCAAGTTTAAATTGCTATATGAACTTAGCCTCTACCACCTCTGATGGGAGGCTATTCCACTTATCCAGTACCCTTTCTCTAAAGTAATTTTTTCTTAAATTTCTCCTGAACCTGACTCCCTCCATTTTCAGTTTATGTCCTCGAGTTCAAATACTTCTCTCCCGTTGAAGAATGTTTTTCCTGCTGTACTTTGTTAAAACCCTTTATCTATTTTGAAAGTTTCTATCATGCCCCCCCCCTTTCCCTTCTCTGCTCAAAACTATACATGTCTAGATCTTTTAACCTTTCCTGTTAAGTTTTGTGATGTAGGCCATGCACAATTTTAGTTGCCCTTCTTTGTACGCTCTCTAATGTATCTATTGTATGTCCTTCTGGGAATATGGTCTCCTGAACAGGACACAATATTCCAGATGAGGACATACCAATGACATATTATTTATTTATTAACAGATTTTTATATAGCACAGCAAATTCTGTTGTGCTTTACAATTGGACACAATAATAAAACAAAACTGGGTAATAACAAACAAAAAGATAGTAAGGCCCTGCTCACAAGCTTACAATCTATAGGTAAATAGGCATTTATGCACAAGGATATATGCTCTCTATTGCATAGTTGTCCACAAGATTGCAAAAGTTCACGGTGGGCTGCATTATATCATATCACAGCAATGATGAACCAGGGTCAGGAGGAAGGGAAAGTGAAGGAACAGAAAATATGTGAGGATATCTGTGGACTTTACAATGGGGATATACTGCAATTAAATAGGAAAGTGAAAGAAGGTTATGTGAGCAATTCTGGAATTTGATAAGCTTGTCTGAATAGGTGAATTTTCAGGGAACATTTGAAGGTTATACAGTGGCATTATTACTTATTTTTTTTCTGCTGCTGATTCCTCTCCCTATGCAACCAATCATCTGACTTGTCTTTCTCATTGCTTTGTTGCATTGATTTCCTGCCTTTAACTCACTTGAAATAGTGACTCCTAAATTCCTTTCCTCCTCAGTAGTTTCCATTATAGTACCCCTGATACTATATTTCGCCTCTGGGTTTTTGATAGCCAAGTGCATGATTTTGCATTTTTTAGCATTAACTTGTAGTTGCTATGTTCTTGACCATTTCTCAAGTTTACCTAGATCATCAATCATGTTTTACCCCTCCTGGTTTGTCTACCCTGTTACATATCTTTGTGTCAAATGCAAACAGGCATACTTTCTCTTCAATACCCTTTGCAATGTTACCAAAAAAGATATTAAAGAGCACTGATCCAAGTACAGATCCCTGCGGTACTCCATTGGTAACATTTTCCACCATGTAATGCATTTCATTTACTACAACTCTCTGTTTCCTATCCTGTAACCAGGTTCTTATCCATTTAAATGTTTTATGACCTAATCCCACACTTTTGAGTTTATTTAGCAGTCTGTGTTGTGGTACCATGTCAAATGGCATACTAAAGTCCAGATATGCTACATATACAGCCCCCTTATTCTATTATTTTAGTCACAGAGTCAAAAAAGTCAATAAGATTTGCTTGGCATGATCTCCCCCTATTAAATCCATGCTGTTTTAGATCCTGTAAGTTTTTTTGATGTAAGATATTCCACTACTCTTTCCCTATAACTGATGTAAGGCTTACTGGTCTGTAGTTACTTGCTTATTTCTTGCTTCTACTTTTGCAGTGGAACTACATTCAGTATCTACCATCTTCTGGATTTTCACCTGTATCTAGTGACTAGTTGAATAATTCTGTTAATGATGTGATTAGCGTGGCTCCATCTTACCTTATTTTATGCATGACTTTGAAACTTAACTGTGGTACCTACCTGCCTTCTTCTGTAGTGAATACTGGGCAAAAATAATTATTTAGATGATTTGCTCTAGCCTTGTCTCCCTCCTAGGGTACACAACTAGATGCTTCTAACCAAAATGTATATGACTTCCACGCATCAGGATTTGTCACTAATTTATATCTTGATCCTTTCCATTTATCTATATCAAAAGTTCCTACTAATAGTATGCCCAGATATTTTGTATTCCAACACCTGAGAAATTTCACAGTCACACATCCATACTTCTAAGAAATCACAATTGCCGGGCTGCTATTTGGAATCTCTAATGTTAGAGATTCTTTACAAAAAAGGATATTCCTTGTCCCATTGTAAATGTTTTCTTTTATTATATAGACCAGCCTTAAGTATTCAAAGCAGTGGTAATAAGGTCTCTCCCTACTAAAGAAAATTAACATCATTGACAGAAATCTTATAACCTCATCTAGTTGAATGGCCCTTTACAATTGTTTGTCTTCCAAACCTACTAAGCTTGGCTTTATAGTGTATAAATGAATTGCCACAGTTGGAGGTAACCCTGACACTATCCAGTATATTTGTGAGTCTAAACAAAGCCACCCACTTTCACCGGCCTCATCCAGATATCAACTATCATCAAAACCATCATCAAATACTAGCCAATCAAACATCCAGGCTGTCACAAAAAAACTCTTAATTTAGAAAGACATGGCAGAGAAAATATCCAAAATATCTGAAAAAATAAAATCTATACTTTAAAATTGAAAATAAATAAATAAAAGAAAATATCAATAATAAATTAACTTAAAATAAATTGGTTCCATACTCACAATCTTTAACAAGATTTCATCAAGAACAAGCCAACAATGACACACAAAGGCAGGCTAGTCAGAGTACTGTACATGGAGCATAGTAAGAATCAAATTCTTAATTTGCTGCCACAATTAATCTAAGAACCTTGGCTCTAAATCCTCCTTCCTTCTTTTTTTGTCAATGTGGGTTTAACTTAGAATAACAAGACACAATCGAGTTTCCTTAAGATTTATTATGCACATCCCTACAGAGCAAACCAAATCAGATATGCAAGCTAATTGTCATAGATGTCATCAGCCTCATATGCTAAATTTGTGTATAACATATGCTAATCAAAATTTTAAAATAACACACCTAGTGGCAGCGTCCCAAACTCATTATTAGGACTACAATATCAGAAATATTCAAAAAAGTGCTGATTTCTCTATTTCTAAAAAGTACCCAGCTGCAACTTATTATATGACTGTGAATCACCAATAGCTGCTGTTTGTTCCCAAATATATTTATAAAAGGCAAATAAACACAAAGCATTTGAGCAGACTTTTAGAATCCGTGTTAAAGATACATTTACCATAACATTGTATTCTAACTCATTCAGTTTCCAATTTATATTGTTATTCATATTGTTACATAAGAGCACTGAGGTCTTGTGTTCTTTTCCTGCCACAACCCTTTGTGGAGTTTGTCAAATCTCCCCATGTTTGTGTGGGTTTTTTCTGGTTACTTTCCTTCCACAAAAAAATATTTGTACAGTAAGTAAATTTGCTCCTGACAAAAAATGAACCTAAGTGTGTATGTGTGGTGTGCATAGAATGATATGAGTGATAAAATATTCTCTTTAATGTGCTGAAGAATATGTGTGCACTTTACAAATAACTTTTTTAATGAAAAAATATTAATTGATTCATCAAGTCATACTGAATTTTTCAGGAAATTGGACAGTTACATTACTAGAGAAAGATTATTCTATATTTCTGACTTAATCCAAAATAGACAATAAAATTCAATAATATTAAGTACTTCAATGAACCAATTCTAGCTTCAACCAGCTGTGTTCTGATGTCTGCTACTCCTACAGGGATAGAAGATGAGTCATAGGAAAAGGATGTGGCTACCATCAGTGGGATGCATAGAAAGGGCGGTATTTGATCTGCTGGCTGTTGGGATCCCGGCGCTCACTATACTGGTGCTGGAATCCTGACATCCGGCATACTGACAACTATTCTCCCTCTTGTGGGGTCCATGACCCCCCTGGCGGGAGAATAAATAGCGTGGTGCACATAGCGTGCCACCATGTCTGCAGTGTGGCAAACACAGCGAGCCCGCAAGGGGCACTTTTGCTCTTGCCCTGGTGCTGGCATGGCAGTGGTCAGGATCCCGACTGCTGGCATAACATACTACACCCAATAGAAATAAAGATTACTACAGATTTATTAGCAACATTTATAACAATAAATTCATCATTTTTGAACCAAGATTCATTAAAATTAGTATAATCAGAATTTATGGCATTTTGTAGACCTCTAGCCATATAAGAGACTCATTGACTAGAAATAGACCGCACATTAAATTTAAAGACATGACATAATTAATTTTATTATATTAATGCAGAGCATGCAGGCATACATAGAAACATAGACATGTCAAAGTATTCAAATTTTCAAATAACCCTAAATAACCTCTTTATTGCACTTTTTATGTCTTTATTTTGTAGACTGTATATCAAGGGGTTTAGAACGGGGGTCACAGTGGCAAACAGTACTGTAAAAACCAGGTCTAACACATCAGTGTGGTTCGATGGAGGCTTTATGTACACTGATGCAGCTGTTCCATAGTACATGGTGATGACAATGAGGTGGGATGAGCAGGTTGAGAAGGCTTTTCTTCTTCCATCATTCGTTTTCATGCGCAAGATAATAGAGATAATTTTTGCATAAGACATCACACTACACAGAAATGGACCAAACCCTAGAATACAAATTTCTAAAACCACCACTATATAAAATAGCTCTGTACCTCTGCAGGAGATCTCTGCAAGAGCTTTTGGATCACAGAAGAATTTGTGAATTGTATTAGAATAACAGAAGGACATGTTTAAAGCTGATGATATAAATAATAATGCATTCAAACATGATGCCACCAATATTCCAGTCATGAGTAGAATACAGTTTTCCCTACACAAAATATGGTGGTAGTGTAAGGGTTTACAAATAGCAACAAATCGGTCATATGCCATAGCAGTCAATAGCATATCCTCATTGCTGGCCACAAATAAAAGGAAAAACATCTGAGTAAAGCATTGTGGAAAGTAGATTTTGTTATTACTGGATATTAACATTGCCAGCAGGTTAGGGACAGTGACTGTTGTATAACAGATATCTACAAAAGACAAATTACAGAGAAATAGATACAAAGCAGAGTGTAAGTGAGGATTTGAACATATTGCTATGATAATAGCAGAATTCGCCAGAAGTCCAATAAGGTATATGAAGAAAAATACACTGGTAATGAATGGATTATCTTCTTGATCACTGAAAAATGCCTTAATGTAGAAAAAGTCCACAGAGGTATTATTCTGCATTTTTATTTTATGTTTGCTTTATAAAGATACACCTTTGATAAAGCTGCAAGTTGAAGACAGTGAAACACATTAGGTGGGCTTCCTGATTGCACTACCCCAACCCTAAGATGGCTGTGGACCTACTGTGGACTGGTCCCATTTCCTTGGAGATACTTTTTGGAGGACCAGCACATTCCACCATTCATTGTTGAGGACAACTAAATGTTGCACGGATATTCTACTGATAAGATACCCTGGATTCCTCGGCATGGATTGGTAAGATACTATTAATAGCTTTATATATCTCCTGAAAGATAACAGCAGATGCCTATTAAAATATGGATAAATAAAATAATGGGCTATCACAAATAAGACTAAATTACCTACAATATTCTACTCCAGATACAGCAAATACATAAAGGTGATTGGAAATTTGCAGTGCATCAATTTTAAGAATACTTGTATGTACAGACGTGTACAGTTAAATCTTTGCCGTGATGTGTATGCATGGATGCACACATTGCAGTAATGCTATGTTGCACCAGCATGCATGCAGTCCCAGCTATGGCTTTTTAATAATGTGCCTATGCTCAGGATCGTGGGTGCGAGCATTTGCATGCACCCACTATACCACGACTCGCATGCTGTGATTACATATTCATCTCTGCAAAAACTGACACATCTCTATGTTTTGTTTAATTTATGTACAGATTAAATTTATATTTTTTAATACTACATGTATATGGTTATATGAAGTTTCAATACAAAAACCATATATCAGTACTGTTATTTCATGGTACTGACTGCTTTAGAAAGAAAATATTATTTCATTGGTAATTTTTATTTAAAAAAAATCAAATACAAAAAAGTATATGAAGCATATCACAATTTTAACAAGAAGTGATGATTCAGAAAAAAATACAACCACACCTGACAATGGGTACTGATAGTTTGGTAATATACTGTATTTTATTACTGGATATTTCATTCTTTTTTTACTGTGCTCATCATACAGTGGGGCAGATGTATTAACCTGGAGACGGCATAAGGAAATGATAAACCAGTGATAAATGCAAGGTGATACACGCACCAGCCAATCAGCTCCTAAGTGTTAATTTACATATTTGAGCTGATTGGCAGGTGCGTGTATCACCTTGCATTTATCACTGGTTTATCACTTCCTTATGCCTTCTCCAGGTTAATACATCTGCCCGGTATATCTAGATCTTTGATAGAAATATGTTGTGGTCGAGCAAACTCAAGTAAATGTGATTTAAATACTGTAAATTATCTTTATGATTTTCATTTTAGAAATGTAATATCCTTAAATCACTGTAACATATATATTGTAGTTTAGCAACTTTCCTGAAAAGTAAAAAAAAGTGTGAGAAATTAAAATATAGAAAGTAGAAAGGTAAGTGGTTGAAAAATCGATATACAGTACTCAGTAATATTCAATATACTGTATATTAAAACACATTATTATTATTATTATTATTATTATTATTGTTACATTACTCTAAAGCAAAGTATGAAATTACTAATAAAAGATTTGGCAAAGTCATATAAATACCGTAGCCTGATTTATTTTAAGGGCAGAATAGTTTGCCTAATATTTTATTCTTTAGTATTTTCATCAGTTAGATTAATGCCTAGATTTTCTGTTTACCAAAATTTGCCCAAATTCAACATTGTCCTAATCTGAAAATACAAATGTATCCACATATTTTGTCTAACAAATCGCATTGGATATTTTATGTATTTTAAATAATATAAAATAGGCATAAAATATTGATTAGAAATATTTTATATACAGAAAAAAATGTCTTGATTAAACTTAGACCTGCATGGGCTATGATGTACAGTAATGGGCAAAAATAAGATGAGCAGTACATGGACTATTTTGAGAGACCAACGTATTTTTGTCTGATTTTAAGGATAGAAATAATTTTCAAAATTATTATTTGTTGTAAATGTTCCTTAATTGTGTACTTGTAATTTTTTTTAACATTGATAAAAAAAAACTACTTACCCCACAAAAAACAGCTCTATTTATTTACGACTTTGCAGAGCTGCTCTGTGTGAGATTTTTAAACTTGCACTTCATTACATCGGCCGAGTTGTATGTTTAACATAACGAAAACATCTGGATCTGACTTTTTACTGAGCACTCTTCTTCTGCATAGAAAACATCTGAAATTTCATGTACGTTGGACTCTATTACATTGGACAATTTTGCAAAAACTTTTGCTGCAAGATTAGACATTTTAAAAACTTGGCTCCCAATATATCCTGGCCATTGCCTCCCCAAACTGTATAAATCCAAATTATTAAAATTTTGAAAGCAATTAATATATGAAACATTTCTGTGGTTTTGCACAAGACTTTAATCAGAAATTAATTTACATAAAGCCTGGTGGATGGATTTAGAATGACAGGATTTCAATCTGCAGTTAAAAGGGAATCTGTAAAATTATAATGAATTAAATACTGAGAAAATGGTGCACTCTGGGGTACTTGATGTGTTAGATATATGCAAAATGAGAAAAAAATATCAAGTAATATCAAATAATATCAAAATATCAAGTAATATCAATAAACCAATGTCCTTTAATCAATGGTCAAACTGTAATGACCATGTTACTTTGTGTGTCCTGATGATGAGGACATACTGTACAGAGATGGGTCCATGTTTATCTTGACCTTTAATAGGATTGACTGACACTGGGCAGTCAGACTTAATTCACTGCTGTAATGACTTTATTCCCTGCTGTATTGTTCTCTGTATTGTATTTCAGCTCAGAACAATAGATGAAGGGTTTATGTTAATAAACCATGTTGTGCCTAGGTGTAGCAATCTACCCAAGATAAACGTGGACCCATCTGTATGTCCTTGAATTAGTTAGCTTTAAGCTAGCCATACACCAAGACGATATCTTTCCAACCAGCCAACTAGTTGGCTGGTTGGAAAGATAATCTGGCAGTGTGTGGGAGCAAACGATTATCAGCCGTTTGCTCCCACACGCTGTAAAACGGCCAGAAACGGTCTGTCCAACTAGTTGGGAAAATCAAACTTGTTTGATTTTCCCAACTAATCGTTCAGATGTAGGGGGAACAGAACGATAAGTAGGCGGACACTGGCCAGCAGTCTCCGCCTACTTCTTTCACCATCACTGCCTGCGGGCAGCACTGTGTGGAGAAGGAGCCGGGAGGAAGTGCAGGGGCAGCTGCGGCAGTCTATCACTGCTGCCGGGCTGCCCCTGTCACACTGACACCTCCAGAAGCGGACGCGGCAGAGGGGTGAAGAAGTGCAGGGGCAGCTGCGGCAGTCTATCACTGCTGCCGGGCTGCCCCTGTCACCCTGGCAGCAGCAGAAGTAGTGTGGGAGCCGGGAGGAGGTTCAGGGGCAGCAGCGGCAGTTTATCATTGTTGCCGGGCTGCCCCTGTCACACTGACACCTCCGCCGGCCGCCCCATCCATCCCGCCAGCCTCCCTCAGCCCTGCTCCGCAAATTTTCACCCCGCCCGCCAGCCTCCCTCCGGCTGCCACACCGGGACCGGCCGGCCGGCCGGCCGCCCGCCCACCCGGCCGCAGCCAGCCTCCTTCCCCCGCATCGGCCGCCCGCCAGCCACCATCCCACCCCCGCACCCCCCGCACCCTCACCGCTAATTCGCCGCACCCCCCGCACCCTCACCGCTAATTCGCCGCACCCCCCCCCCGCACCGCTAATTCGCCGCATCCCCCCCGCACCGCTAATTCGCCGCCCCCCCCCTGCACCCGCACCGCTAATTCGCTGCACCCCCCCCCCCGCACCGCAAATTCGCCGCACCCCCCCTGCACCCGCACCGCTAATTCGCCGCACCCCCCCACGCACCCGCACCGATAATCAGACCCGCACCGCTAATTTGCCGCACCCCCCCCAGCACCCTCACCGCTTATTCGCCGCACCCCCCCCGCACCCGCACCGCTAATTCGCCACCCCCCCGCACCCGCACCGCTAATTCGCCGCACCCGCACCGCTAATTCGCCGCACCCCCCCTGCACCCGCACCGATAATCAGACCCGCACCGCTAATTTGCCGCACCCCCCCCAGCACCCCTTTCAGTCCGTTTGGTCCGGGTGTTCGGTTTGTTGTTTTGCCAAGTACGTGGATTATAATCTGGACCCTGGATCAGGTGAGTATAATTATCTTTTATTTTCAGGTACCCGTGGATTCTACTTGGAGAAGAGGACCGACTGCTTCGTGTCAACATAGGTAAGTATGTGTGTCGACATGTGTGAAATAAAGTTTTACTGTCACGGTGTGTGTCTCCTGTTTTTATTTGGGTATTTTTTCCCCATTAGAACTACAGGTACCAGCGGGCCCGTTTTTCTCCCGCATGCTGGTACTTGTGGTTCTCCAAGTACCAGCTTGCGGGGGAGGCTTGCTGGGACTTGTAGTACTACTGGAAAAAACAATATTCTTTTAATTTTCTCAAGGCTATCAGCCCCCCATCCGCAGCCTTTGGATGGGGGGGACAGCCTCGGGCTTCACCCCTGGCCCTTGGGTGGCTGAGGAGGGGAACCCCTTAATTGAAGGGGTCCCCACTCCCCCAGGGTACCCCGGCCAGGGGTGACTAGTTGGATATTTAATGCCACGGCCGCAGGGCACTGTATAAAAGTGACCCCCGGCTGTGGCATTATCTGTCCAGCTAGTGGAGCCCGATGCTGGTGTAAAAAATACGGGGGACCCCTACTCTTTTTGTCCCCCGTATTTTTTGCACCAGCACCAGGCGCAGAGCCCGGTGCTGGTTTTAAAAATACGGGGGATCCCCTGTCAGTTAATCCCCCGGATTTTTAGAACCAGGACCGGCTCGAAGAGCCCGAGGCTGGTTATGCTTTGGAGGGGGACCCCACACAATTTTTTTTCAGGTTTTTCCCATTCCATTTAAAAAAAAAAATAATAATAATAATAATAATAATAATAATCTTTTTAAAAATATATAAATAATACTTGTGCCACCAAAAAAGACAAACCAAGTACCTAATCCCTTCTAATATAAATAGATATGCTATTACCCACCCCAAAAAAACACAAAAAAAAACATGTTTTTAACATTTTTTATTAGATTCCGCCAGCAAAGTGTGGCGGATTGAAAATGACCGAAACGTTAAGCTGTCAGAACAGGATCACGTATGTTCTTGATTTTTGAAAAGTCCTAGAGTGCCGCCTATCGTTTGTGATATGTTTGCTTTTTGAAGCTCAGGAGGGCACCAGGCAAGCTGTACATTTTACTACATTGGGAGTGCCGAACATCTACATCTGGTATATATATATTAATAAATGTATGGTGGTGAAAGAAAAGCCCAGTTTCACTGAAAAAAAGACAATTCTGCATGTTTTGAAATGAAAAAAAACAAAACAAAACTGAAGAACTGTAGGAAGGCACTGTCCGCCTACTTCGGTGACATCACAAGTTGGACAGAAGTTGGATGGTTGGTTGATCTGATGAAAAGTTGGTTAGATGTGTGGAGCACTGGTAAAAAGTTGGTGAGATGTATGGGGCACTGTTTTAGTTGAACAGACAAGTTGGATGGTTGGAAGTTTGGAGTGTTGGAGAAAAGTTGGTCTGATGTATGGCTAGCAATAGTGTGCAATTGCCAAACAATTGTAGTGTTGGTACACTGTGAATCATACGGAAATCTTATCTCACATTTCTTTCAGTTTGTAGACTGCTGTTTATTTCAGTTTCAAAACCTCAACAGTCCACACATGGACAGAAATGGTACTGACTTAATTCACTTACGCCCTCATCACAGGATCTGATGCAACGTTGAATGCACACCCGTTTGCCAAGCCTATGTTATGCAAATACATGGATGCAGCTCCAGCAATGGAACAAATAGTGAGGGGCAGATGTACAGATGTGTCCTAGTACACCTTTCCTTTTTGCATCATTTGGAACAAAATGTTTAGCATGTCTAAGATACTTCACCATGGGTAGTGATTGGATGGATTCCAAATTTTTTCGGCCTCAAAAAAATTTGTATAAAGCAGCAGATTAAAGTAGCATATCTAAAGAAAAATTACAAGGTGTAGCTATGTCACAGATTCCTTTCCATGGTTAGTTTGGCCATATGGCTTGAATAGGGATAGGTTATGTGGACACATCTGTGCTAAATCTTGGAGAGCTATAAAGTGAAGAGATAACATATAAGCCGATCACCTACAAACTGCAATATTACAGGCTGTATTTGAAAAATTCAGGGAGGAGGTGATCGGTTGGTACTTCATCTCTTCACGTTTATCATACTCCAAGGCTTAGTACATCTCCCCCTGAGTCTTTCTGTACACACAATACTATACAGTAGATGAATTGCTTGTAAAATTTGAGTTGAAACATAACCTGATAATCCTGATGAAAGTACTGTAGATTCTAGACATTATTGCTGACAAAATTATCATTGTTATTTATTGCATATACATCTGATGTAAGTATTTATAGGAAATGCATTTCATTAGTGTATAAATGGGTAGACAGTATTTTTATAAAATAATAAGTAAAATGAAAATTGAACACATTTGCTTAAAAGCAAATAATTATACTATTAAATACTGAACATTCCAAAAACACATAGAAAAATCAAATACATTTCATACCTTATGATGTTCTACATTTAGATTTTCCTGAAGATATTAAACTATCCTAATATTCTAACTGGATAATTTTTGAGTTAAATTTAATTACATTCTTAACAGAATGCTTGAAATCACTGGCTGGTTCACAAATGCACTAAACTACAGCAAAATCTAATGTGATTGCCTAATGTACTGAGAGGGAATTGAATAGATTATTTATACTCTCTTATTTCACATATGAAAACCAATTATTTATCAAAATTTCCCATAGGGAAATTAAAATGTTTGCAATTGCATCACCCTTGCTGAGCTCTTGGGTTTTTAAATGTCATTTTACAAAATGTATTTTACTGATATCACTATATTGTTTATACTGGCAAGAAAAAGTATGTCAACCCTTTGGAATTATGTGGATTATTGCATAGATTGGTCAAAATGTGATATGATCTTCAGCTAAGTCAAAAGAATAGACAATGTATACTTAAACTTACAACATACACATTATAATATTTTTCATGTCCATATTTAATGCATATTTTCAACATACAAAATTAAAGTTGTAAAAAGTGTGTGAAACTGTAGGGTAATGACTGCTAAAAAAGCTACTTCATGAAAGGAGTTAGCCAAGCTAGAGTCCCATCAATGAGATAAGATTGGCAGTGTTGGCTACAGTTTACTTTACATAAAATGTCATGTGACAGGAAAGAGTTGATTAACTGGAGTGTGGTAAGTTAGGTTGATAGTTATCATGTCTACATACATCAGGTCAACATGAGATGTTGGCATGCTTAGCATGTCCATATTGATGTTCCGCATGTCTACACACAAGACAAGTTGATGAATGTTGACCTAATGGTCCTGATGGCCCAATGTTACTTCCCTTGTATTAACTGTTGTAGTGTCCTCAGTGTGGCTTCCATTGGTCATGCGACTATAACTTCTGGTGCAGACCACTGATGGAATGTCAGTTTACATTAGTGTGTGAACCAAATCTTTAACCCTAATCATTACCCATAACCCTAACTCTCCTCTTAATGACAAATCCGAACCACCACCACCCAGTGTCTAACCCTATCAGCCCCTGGTGGATAGCCCCAACCCTACCATCTTTGCCTATAACTAACTATTGGCATTCTAAGAATGTCAAAATTTTACATGGAAGCATTTATCACATTTTGAACATCTGAGTATGTCAACGTGGTGCCTGTCTAAATGTTGTGCCATGTCAACCATGTGGTTGGATCTCATTTTAATTATTTCATTGCATTGTTTATAAATTACTTGCCATCTTTTTTTTTCTCATTCCAGACAACTTCTAATATGCAACTTGAGGTGACCACTATAGTGTTGGAGAAGGTGGCTAAATTGTGTAATGTGCCTCATCACATGCAATCAATTCCAAAAAATCAAACCATCAAGCCCATCATACAAAAATTGAACTACGTAGTAGGAGTGATTCAGGTAGTTTCCCACTCTTATGGGAGTCTGTAGTTCTCCGAAAAAATTCAGGAGTCTCAAAGATGTTCTGTGATAGTGGGCAAGTATTGTTTTAAAGTTATGTGGGATCATTTTTAATGATCAAACTGTCCATACATTAACATTAACGTGCAGTTCAGAAGACACAAACAATATTTATACAACCACAGTAAATATTAGAATGACATAAAATATACACTATAATTTGTGAGTTTTGGGAATAAACTAAAATATATCTTAATATCCATGTGATACAGTAATGTGTAAAGCAATGTACTGATACCTATACCAAATGACTCTTTTTTTAATAAAATACTATTAAATTTAAATACTCAGCCCCATTAAGATCTGAATACATACTAAATGAAATAACAGGATACTGACCATCATTAAGAACACAGATCAAGGGGCCACAGTGATTTGACTATATTTATTTTATATAGAAAACAGATTTGATCTCACTGACCTCTTTCATTCTATCACTGTATATATAATCCTAGTTATAGTGGAGGAGATAGATAACACTGACTTATGAAATATTTGTATTATATGTCTATCTTGATTATCCGGAAACTTTAACAAAGTGGACCAGGCCTACAGTAGCTGTCTTTTTTCTTTTCAACTCATTATTTTAAGGGTACTGGGAAATAACTCTGAAACTTAACATGCCAATATATGGTGGGTTGGATGAACTGAAGATGCAATTTTTCATAAAATCACTGTGTTCTGCCTAGCATTGGCCTACAAGACACATGGGGGGTCATTCTGACCCGTTCGCTTGCTGTGTTTTAACGCAGCAGAGCGAAAGGGTCCCTACTGCACATGCGCCGGCGCTGTAGTGTGTCGGTGCATGCCAGATGGCCGAAGTCCATAGCAGGGATACGATCGCCTCTGCCTGATTGACAGGCAGAGGCGATCACTGGTCGAGAGGGGGCAGAACAATGGCGTTTGCCCGCTGTTTCGTGGGTTTGGTCCGGCCAACGCAGGCGCTGCGGGCCACACGCAGGCGCTGCGGGCCACACGCAGCTGCTGCGGGCCGGGGAACGATGAGTAGCTCCCAGGCCAGCACGCTAAAGCTGCGCTGGCCGGGAGCTACTCTTTAAGTGCAAAGGCATCAGCGCTGTGCGATGCCTTTACACTTCTGCGAGGGGGGGCCGGACTGACATGCGGGGTGGGCTAGCCCTGTGCTGGGAGTCCCCCCGCATGTCAGGGAAGAAGATCGTAGCTGTGCTTAATTTAGCACGGCTATGATCAACTCGGAATGACCCCCATGGAGAGAGTACCAATATTAATAACAGTAAAATGCAGAATTACATTATTTTTACCTCAATGTACAATAGAGATGCTACAAGTTTAAACAATGCCGTAGATAAAAGCTGGCATGCTATTAAGCCTGGTAAGACCTATAGTAGCCATACCATAAAATAAAACCTTTTGTGTCATACCTGAAAGGCCCAAATATCAAGAAGCTATTGTTGAGGCTCACTTTACGGAAACAGACAAATAAACCTAAAGAAAATAAAAAAACAGGGTTGGCTGCTTTTTCTGCATGAACTGTACAACTAATATGAATACCAAGAGAGCCTTTTACCATCCCCATCTAATTGTTATCATGTTAGTGTGCTTTGATGTTTGTAGGCTTCATCACTAGGCATTTATCCCAGAGGATGGCCAACCATCTCTTTATTTATGTGTTTATTATCTATTTATTACCAGTTATTTATGTAACATGTCTCATATATTGATATCTGTTTAGCATTAAATTAATATGTATTATTGTTATTAATAAAAAGAATGTGTTGTTCATATACAATCCCCTATAACTTAGATTCACATAAGCAGATTGTGGTAGGGAAAATGCATACTACAATTAATGGTAATAAAACTATAAATAATAGATATATATGTGTATGTATATTGTTATTAATTACTTGTAGTAGTTATGTTATCAATTGTGGTAGTGTTTTGCTGTCATACTTTTGTTGATGTGGTGAATGGTTGTGTATAATTCACTGTGGGCTCGTGACAAGTTGAGAATGGCAATAGTCTGCAGGACAGTAACGGCGGCAAAATAGGTCCTTGATATTGGCCTCGCGCTGCGGGAGAGACACACTGCAGGGCGGGAAGAGATAGTCCTCGAGCCGGGTTCAGGGGCTGACCGCGAGCTGTTGACAACAGCAGGCAACGGTTGGCGGGGGCAGGGGACGGGCGACCAATAGTGAATGGCCGTGCGGCGCGAGTCCTGGTTAGCAAGGGGTATATAGAGGGCTCACCTGCGCTGCTGGGGAGGAGCTGATCGACTGGCTAGTGTGCGTGCTCGGAGCTCTAGCGGGCCGCTAATAGAGCTGTATGCGGTAAACATACAGCGGCGCCGCAGAGACGGAGTAGCGCTACCCACGCCAGAGTCTGCCGGGAGAAAGGAGTGGAGGCCGAGTTCAGATGACGCTGATGAAGGCGGCCCTCTGAGCGAATAGGAGGGAGAAGGCGGTGACTCGTCCTGATCCGGCCGGATCATTGGTTCACGAGCGGGGGAGAGACAGAAGAGGCGTCCCCCTGTAAGCCGTGGCTGTGCGTAGATGACAGGATTGCCTGCTTTTCACAAAAGACCACCCAGCTCCATTGCGCCCACCTCGCTAGGGAGGAGTCGGGGGAGCGTCATCCTGCCGCAGCAGCAACATACGGGGAATTGTAAGTTAATCAAAACTACACTGCCCCCTGCAGATTACATACACCGAGCCTAACAGACTTCAGCTGACTCAAGGCTTTAGGAACTTTCATTAATGCAGCATACAGTCCTCCTTCCCCAGACTCAACACTAACTAGGAATCGGTCACTGAGATGCAGAATAGGATGGTGTCACAAGTCAAGCCGACAGGAGAGTTATAAATATTTACTATAGTAGCTAATTAGTAGACTGATCTGTATAGTAAATATTCCTACTATTAACTGGCAATACAGCCCTGCAATCTCCAAAATTAGTGAGAACTGTCTTATATATATATATATATATAAATATTAGATTGGAAACAGTCAATACTTAAGCACAATATATTTGTGAGACTGGGGTTATCATAACCCATCGAAGTTCACATACTAAATTACTACAAGGGAGTTCCATCTGAATTGACACTGAAGAGGAAGGCTTGGTACAATAACTAAAATCAACATCCTATACTGGATAATATACTTCTGGTTAAATAGAAAGGAGGAGACATTACTTAGTATTCTTCATTGGAATGATATAAATACTATTCATACTTTCTCTATATTACCGGGAAAACACTGATGTAGAGACTACAGCCTTAAGCCTGCAGGGATTCAGAGCAACAGAATTACTTTGCTACTGTTATTAATGGTTATATAGCCAAGTGAAGGAGACCTCTGGAGAGGTTAAATAAGTATCCAGCTAGATAACACTGGAAGTTATCCAAAGAGAAACATATGTAACAAATACTGTGACTAGTTGAAGTTAATACTATCCTGTTTCATGGACTGAGCTATCATCACACAATAACTACCCCATAAAAACTATATCCCAGGAACAGTAGCTCTAATTAACTCTCTGACACTGGAATATATTTTCAACTGTTTGTCAAATCCATATATATATATATAGTAACTGTTATCTTTATAATGTATGGGCCCCTATTGTGCACATTAATTTTAATGAGTACCCGGGTAACTCAGTTAAATTACCAAGGGAAGAACATTTTTTGTATTGCATGCACGATAATATGTATAGTAGTAGTATTAATGTATTAATATAATATATATTAATGTTTTGTGCTATATTGTATACAACCATTCACTATTTCATAAGTTGTGTAGTGGAATACTGTGATTAAATTATAATACTTACCGATAATTTGTGGATTAACATTGATCTGGAAAACCTGAAAGAGAAGAAAAGAACAAAATAAGAGGTAATGAGTATCAGTTGTTAGTACACACACACATTTAATACGGGAGGAAGGCTTACCCATGCGAGCCTTATAATAATTAGCTTGGGTGGAGGCACATATATAATAAATACCCCGGGGTGGTGAGTGAGGGGGTTACATTTGGAAGCACCGCGTGAGATCATTTTATAATATACTCAGGAGTAAGTGAAGCACAGTAACCAAAATGAATCAATATACAAGTAATGAGGCATTTGAATGGTGTATAAGAAAGGGAGTAAATCCAGAAAGGAGTTTTGTATTAAGGGGGGATCTCACAGACACCACTGACGGTACAATTATGACAGAGATGTTGTTTCTGTTTGGGGTGAAACAACCCAGGATAGTTGATAAACAATTTAAGGAAAATGGAGAGATGTGTGCTGTACTAATAACTACCAGTCATGATTTAGAGTCTGAATTGCTTCCTAAAGTGGTGGCTGTGAGATCTAACCCAGAACGTCGGTGGATAATTATATGGCCTGAAAAGGATGGAAGTGAAAGGGCGGCTGAACCCTTAATTGTGGGTGACATGTCTACTCCAGCCAGTGGAGATCCCTCCGCGACTGAGAGAGAAGGTAGTCAAACACAGGGTATTGAAGAAAAATTAGGTAATCAGTTAGAGGTGATAGCTGATAAAGTAGTACATCAATTGGAAAGGTGGCACTATGAGGGTAGTTACAGGCGATTGAGACTTTTTTCAGGAATAATTCCTGTGCCTACCGGCGAGGAACCTTATGAGGCCTGGAGGGAGGCAGCTATACAGCAGTCTGAGGAGTGGCATTGCCTGGATCATATAAAAAAACAAAGGATAGTAGAGAGCTTACGGGGACCCGCTATGGGAATTATTCAAGCCACTAGAAAAAGTAATCCTGGGGCTGCTGTGGCTGACTACTTTCAGGCTTTAGATTACACATATGGGACATTAGAGGATGTAGGTGATTTGGTTGCAAGATTCCATCATACATATCAGGAGACAGGGGAGAAGCTGTCACAGTATGTATATAGACTGGATAAATTAATCCATAAAATCGTGGATAAAGGAGGGTTAGCTCCCGCTGAAGTGGATAGTGGCCGTTTGAAACAATTAATTAGGGGAGCACTAACAACTGACCCTGTAGCACAGCGGTTGCGTTGTACAACTTTATTATTAGGAAGTCCCACCCTTAATGATCTAATTAAGGAAATTACACAGGAAGAAGCCTTAATAGCTAATAGGGAAAAGACTCATACCAAATCTGTCAAAATGGTGGTACCCTCCCCTGAGGCCCAAGGATCAAAAGAAGATAAGTTAGTTACCTTGGTAGTGGAACAAAATAAGAAGATAGACCAGCTTATTCTGGCAATAAATAAAATGGTGGAACCCTCTAGCATTACTTCCAGTAATTCCAATAGGGGGTTTAACAGTGGTAGGGGAAATTTTAGGAGAGGTGGAAATTTTATAAACAGAGGGTGTTTCCGATGTGGACAATTAGGACATAGGGCAATGGAATGTTCTATAGAATGGGGAATGAATGAAGTGGGAACTAATGTTCAGTCACCCCCTTCTCCTCATCAGGGAAACGATGGAGGGAGATTAGCGGGCCCCTCGCCATCTCCCAGAAATTAGATATAGATTCAATGGGGAGTGCCCAGTGGAGTAGTTCTATTCCAGATGGTATGGTAGGACCTGCTCCACGTGTGGTTGTTAAATTAAATGGACATCCATGCCCTGTTTTGCTAGACAGTGGGTCCCAGGTGTCCATCATATTTGAGCATTGGTATAGACATTATTTATCTGATGTCCCTATCCGGCCCCTAGAAGGACTGGTAATTTGGGGATTGAGTGAACAGAAATACCCATATTTAGGTTATGTGGTAATTAACATTGAGTTTCCGGAAGGGTTTATGGGTGTGTCAGAGTCATTACCTTTAATTGCTCTGGTATGCCCCGAATCACCTGGTGATAAAACTACAATGCCAGTGATCATTGGGACTAATGCTCATTTATTTAGGGTCCTTAGTGAATGGTGTTTAAAAATGTGTCGGGAAGCAACAGCGTTTACAATGGCGAATTGCTATAAGGAATACAGGAGTGGGGAGTTTGAACACAGAGATTCCTCTCTTGCTCGGGGCCTGTCAATAGAAGACTTACATCCATGCTTCCAGGGGAGTGACATTGGGTTGGCAGAACAAAATATTTTATGTGAGGAATTGCTGAAACGAAAGCATGTCTTCTCTTTTGGGGAATGGGATTTGGGAAAAGCAAGAGGCGTTGAGCACTGTATAAAGCTGACTGATGAGACTCCTTTTAGGAAAAGAGCACGCAGACTTGCGCCAGCCGATTTCGATGATGTCAGACGGCATCTTCAGACTCTCTTGGAAACCGAGGTTATTCAACACTCCGAAAGTCCATATGCCTCTCCTATTGTAGTGGCTCGTAAAAAAAATGGACAAATTAGAATGTGTATTGATTATCGCACACTTAACCAACGCACTGTGCCAGATCAATACACTGTTCCTAGGATAGAGGAGGCATTGGACTGTTTGCAAGGGAGTCAGTGGTTCACAGTGTTGGATCTACG
The DNA here is from genome assembly GCF_028390025.1 of Pseudophryne corroboree. NCBI lineage: Eukaryota > Metazoa > Chordata > Amphibia > Anura > Myobatrachidae > Pseudophryne > Pseudophryne corroboree. Next base: position 469,526,523 of record NC_086450.1, on the reverse strand, counting down.
GAGTGGGTATTACCAAATACCCATGAATCATCAGGATAGAGAGAAGACTGCTTTTATTTGCCCTTTGGGTTTCTTTGAGTTTTTGAAGATGCCCCAGGGAATCAAGGGTGCCCCAGCCACCTTCCAGAGGACCATGGAGCAGACGGTGGGTGATATGAATTATCGTGAGGTATTAGTTTATCTCGATGATATTATTGTTTTTGGGTCATCTTTACAGGAACATAACCACCGTCTGCTCCGGGTACTTGATAGATTATTGAAGAAAGGTTTTAAACTTTCTTTGGACAAATGCAAGTTCTGCCTGCCCTCTGTTACCTATTTGGGACATGTAGTAAGTCGACAGGGTATTTCTACTGATCCAACTAAAGTTGAAGCAGTTAACGGGTGGCCTAGACCCACGAAATTAAAGGAGCTAAGATCATTCCTCGGGTTTTGTGGGTACTATCGCCGCTTTGTTCCATATTATTCTGTAATATGTCGCCCTCTCACTGATTTGACAAAGGGGTATCCGCCAGTTGGTAAAACCTCAACGACCAAATCAATTAAAAAGGAGGGATATTTTAAACCATCTGAAGAATTTGGGGATAGATGGACACCTGAGTGTGAAGAGGCTTTCCTCAAGTTAAAATGGAGTCTTACCAATGCCCCTGTATTGGCCTATGTGGACCCCACTCTGCCTTATACATTACATGTGGATGCGTCCTTTGATGGTCTAGGGGCCGTGTTGTACCAAACTCATGAAGGAAAGTTACAACCTATATCTTATATCAGCCGGGGATTGTCCAATAGTGAGAGAAGATATCCTGTACATAAACTGGAGTTCCTTGCTCTTAAATGGGCTGTGGCTGATAGATTTCATGAGTACCTGTATGGGGCAAGTTTTGAGGTGTTCACTGACAATAACCCCCTGACCTATGTGCTTACCACTGCTAAACTAGATGCCACAGGGCACAGGTGGTTAGCTGCTTTGTCCATTTATGATTTTAAAATTAAATATCGCCCAGGCATCAATAACATAGATGCCGATTCTTTGTCTAGACTATCGAGAATCGAGAGTGAAATAGATAGATCTGAGTGGATTGAAGTTCCTGCAACCACCATCAAAGGATTGTGCTTTAACATCCCATGTGTAATGGCAGAAAGTGGGGAATGTATTAGTGCCCTTGGAGCCTCTGACAAGGCTTTACCTCTGGCCTATTGTTGGTTAAGCCAAATTGAATTAGGGGGATTGCCACACATAGGTCAAGGAAAGATCCGCATGGATCAACGTAATGATCCTGATATCTCCATTGTCATACTCTGTCTTGAGTCTGGTTGTGCTGAAAGTGATGTAAGTTCTCTAACACATGCATCCAAGTTATTGATGCGGCAACTAAAGCAATTGACTCTAAGGAATGGAATACTGTACCGTGAGTCAGTTAAGTAAATTGGGAAGTTCAAATTACAATTAGTTACTCCACAGTGTTATAGAGAAACTATTTTGAAAGCATTACATGATCAGCATGGCCATCTTGGGATAGAAAAGACAAAGGGACTGATAATTGACCGGTTTTACTGGCCCTTGATGGAACAGGATATTGAAAACTACTGTAAGACATGTGGTAGCTGTATTTTGAGGAAGACTCTTCCCACTAAGTCCGCTTCCCTTGTTAATCTTCAGAGCCATGGTCCCATGGATCTAGTGTGCATTGATTATTTATCATTGGAAACATCACCTGGGAAGGAATGTAACATACTTGTAGTAACGGATCACTTCACCCGTTATGCCCAGGCTTATGTTACTTCTGATCAAAGAGCTGTTACAGTAGCCAAAACTTTATGGGAACGGTTCTTTGTTCACTATGGGTTACCTGCCCGATTGCACTCTGACCAGGGGAGAGATTTTGAAGGAAGAATTATTAAGGAGCTATGTTTATGCTGTGGGATTAAGAAATCCCGAACTACTCCTTACCACCCACAGGGTAATCCTCAGCCGGAGCGTTTTAACCGCACCCTGCTTGATATGATGGGCACCTTGGACCCCATGTGCAAGACACAGTGGAGTCGAAGGATATGTCACCTAGTGCATGCATATAATTGCACTAAGAATGAATCTACTGGGTACTCCCCATATGAATTGATGTTTGGGCGGGAAGCTCGATTGCCCATAGATGTTTCATTAGGACTTCCCTCCCGGGATGCTAATGGACAAACACATTCCCAGTATATAATTAAATTACGGAAAGATCTTAGACATGCACATAAGTTAGCTCAGGAAGCTTCTAAAAAAGCAGGGGTCAAGAATAAAATCAGATATGACCTGCGAGTAAAAGAAAATGTATTAGGAATAGGGGATAGAGTACTAGTATAGCAACTAGGACTTCCCAGACGGCAAAAACTCGCTTATCGATGGAGACCTGATCCATATGTGGTAATTGAAAAATTACCTAACATACCAGTTTATAAACTAAGGTTAGAGTCGGGGGAGGGAACAGTTCTTACATACCACCGATAGCATCTTTTGCCCATCTCACAAAATCTTCGTCTCCCTGACTATGTTAACAATGAGCCACTCTTAAGATGTAGTCGGAAAGATAGTAATAGGTTAAGATCTTCTCCAGGTCAATGCCAATCTCCCAACATGCCAGCAGAATCTAATGGGGATGTTGAGGACAGGGAACCAGGCCCAGGATATTTTTATTATGATAACAGTACTGATAAATCTATTCCCTTGTTATCTGATTGTAACACACCTGGGATGTTTTCTGACAAATCCCTGGACAGGGATGGTAATATATCCAGTAATACTCCTAACGAAGAAGGTGGGTCAGACTCTGAGTGGGGACTTCTATCAGAAGGGGGTATAGGTACCACTGAGGTTAACCCAAGTATGGATTCTGGTAGTGAATCCAGGATCTTAGATACTGGTGAGGATAAATTGCCTAGTTATAGAACATTCAGAGAACGAAGACCTCCTTTAATATTAACCTATCCGGAATTAGGTAAACCTGCATATTTACCTCAAATAATTCACCCAAGTATAGTACTTACCTGGCCATACTTTGGGTATGGAAAGGAGGAAGATATTTGGTGATCTGATTACTTGGGATGTATAAATATACAGATCACCAGGGGGAGAGTGTAACATGTCTCATATATTGATATCTGTTTAGCATTAAATTAATATGTATTATTGTTATTAATAAAAAGAATGTGTTGTTCATATACAATCCCCTATAACTTAGATTCACATAAGCAGATTGTGGTAGGGAAAATGCATACTACAATTAATGGTAATAAAACTATAAATAATAGATATATATGTGTATGTATATTGTTATTAATTACTTGTAGTAGTTATGTTATCAATTGTGGTAGTGTTTTGCTGTCATACTTTTGTTGATGTGGTGAATGGTTGTGTATAATTCACTGTGGGCTCGTGACAAGTTGAGAATGGCAATAGTCTGCAGGACAGTAACGGCGGCAAAATAGGTCCTTGATATTGGCCTCGCGCTGCGGGAGAGACACACTGCAGGGCGGGAAGAGATAGTCCTCGAGCCGGGTTCAGGGGCTGACCGCGAGCTGTTGACAACAGCAGGCAACGGTTGGCGGGGGCAGGGGACGGGCGACCAATAGTGAATGGCCGTGCGGCGCGAGTCCTGGTTAGCAAGGGGTATATAGAGGGCTCACCTGCGCTGCTGGGGAGGAGCTGATCGACTGGCTAGTGTGCGTGCTCGGAGCTCTAGCGGGCCGCTAATAGAGCTGTATGCGGTAAACATACAGCGGCGCCGCAGAGACGGAGTAGCGCTACCCACGCCAGAGTCTGCCGGGAGAAAGGAGTGGAGGCCGAGTTCAGATGACGCTGATGAAGGCGGCCCTCTGAGCGAATAGGAGGGAGAAGGCGGTGACTCGTCCTGATCCGGCCGGATCATTGGTTCACGAGCGGGGGAGAGACAGAAGAGGCGTCCCCCTGTAAGCCGTGGCTGTGCGTAGATGACAGGATTGCCTGCTTTTCACAAAAGACCACCCAGCTCCATTGCGCCCACCTCGCTAGGGAGGAGTCGGGGGAGCGTCATCCTGCCGCAGCAGCAACATACGGGGAATTGTAAGTTAATCAAAACTACACTGCCCCCTGCAGATTACATACACCGAGCCTAACAGACTTCAGCTGACTCAAGGCTTTAGGAACTTTCATTAATGCAGCATACAGTCCTCCTTCCCCAGACTCAACACTAACTAGGAATCGGTCACTGAGATGCAGAATAGGATGGTGTCACAAGTCAAGCCGACAGGAGAGTTATAAATATTTACTATAGTAGCTAATTAGTAGACTGATCTGTATAGTAAATATTCCTACTATTAACTGGCAATACAGCCCTGCAATCTCCAAAATTAGTGAGAACTGTCTTATATATATATATATATATATATATATATATATATAAATATTAGATTGGAAACAGTCAATACTTAAGCACAATATATTTGTGAGACTGGGGTTATCATAACCCATCGAAGTTCACATACTAAATTACTACAAGGGAGTTCCATCGTAATTGACACTGAAGAGGAAGGCTTGGTACAATAACTAAAATCAACATCCTATACTGGATAATATACTTCTGGTTAAATAGAAAGGAGGAGACATTACTTAGTATTCTTCATTGGAATGATATAAATACTATTCATACTTTCTCTATATTACCGGGAAAACACTGATGTAGAGACTACAGCCTTAAGCCTGCAGGGATTCAGAGCAACAGAATTACTTTGCTACTGTTATTAATGGTTATATAGCCAAGTGAAGGAGACCTCTGGAGAGGTTAAATAAGTATCCAGCTAGATAACACTGGAAGTTATCCAAAGAGAAACATATGTAACAAATACTGTGACTAGTTGAAGTTAATACTATCCTGTTTCATGGACTGAGCTATCATCACACAATAACTACCCCATAAAAACTATATCCTAGGAACAGTAGCTCTAATTTACTCTCTGACACTGGAATATATTTTCAACTGTTTGTCAAATCCATATATATATATATATATAGTAACTGTTTTCTTTATAATGTATGGGCCCCTATTGTGCACATTAATTTTAATGAGTACCCGGGTAACTCAGTTAAATTACCAAGGGAAGAACATTTTTTGTATTGCATGCACGATAATATGTATAGTAGTAGTATTAATGTATTAATATAATATATATTAATGTTTTGTGCTATATTGTATACAACCATTCACTATTTCATAAGTTGTGTAGTGGAATACTGTGATTAAATTATAATACTTACCGATAATTTGTGGATTAACATTGATCTGGAAAACCTGAAAGAGAAGAAAAGAACAAAATAAGAGGTAATGAGTATCAGTTGTTAGTACACACACACATTTAATACGGGAGGAAGGCTTACCCATGCGAGCCTTATAATAATTAGCTTGGGTGGAGGCACATATATAATAAATACCCCGGGGTGGTGAGTGAGGGGATTACATTTATATGGTGCATACATATTTCATAGTGCGTACAGAGAATATTTGGACATTTATTTCAGACCCTGCCTCAGTGGAGTTTACAATCTACTGTATATTCCCTATCACATGCACACACATTCATGCTAGGGTTAATTTTGTTTTGGTCGCCAATTAACCTACAACTAGGTTTTTGGATTGTGGGAGGAAACACACGCAAGCACAGGGAGAATATACTAACTCCAGACAGTTAAGGCCATGGTGTGAATCAAACCCATAATTTCAGTGTTGTGAGGCAGTAATGATAACCATTATACCACCTCTTTATAACAAGAACTTTACGCTGTTGTCTCCAACAAGCCAGTGACTAAGCGTTGTGCGATAACTGCCAATCTTCACTCAAAATTGATGTCAACAGAGCATTAGTCTTAAAATACAAGTAATCTCAACTGATTTTTTTATCAGGACTGTGTGTCCCTTGGAAATTAAACGAAAATACAGTAATTCCTTTAACCATTTTTTTACAATGAGAGTTGCCTTTGGCCTAGAATTACTCTATGCTACCACAATATGTTCTAGTGGCTCTTTGGTAGACTGTTTAGATGATGTGCACTATTACAGTAGTTTAAATATTTGCCAAACTTCTTTCATTTTTGTGTAGAGTTTCTATGTAATTGCTTCACCTACTGTACTTGACTCTTACGCATACTGTTGTTATTCTGATACTCTCTACTTTACTCTGTGACTGTGTGCACACGTTATATATTGAGTAACATACATTTAATAGATGCAATTGCTATATTAAGGTTTATGTACATGGAATGCAGAAATCCCAGATTTCAATTCACAGTGGAACACATAAGTGTCAATAGTTCTAGATCTATGTCACATGTTTTTTGGCATGACAACAATTAGCAGGATGGGTCAGAATCCCAACATTCAGAATACCAATGGATCCTGCAAGTGTTTAAGGGGTTTTGGTTTAGGCTGTCATGGGGGATGGTTAGCATTAGGTTGTTGGAGGGAATGGTGAAAATTAGGCTGTGGGAGGGGTGGGTTAGGAGTAGGGGTAGGGTTTAAATACTTACCATGATCCATCTTTGATTTTGACCGTATGGATGCCACTGGTGGCATCCTGACCATTAGGATACAGACTGCTGGGATTTTGTTCCCAACCCCATTTAGTATATTGAGGGTGATTCAGAGTTGATCTTAGCTGTGCTAAATTTAGCACAGCTATGATCAGTCACACAGACATGCGGGGGGACGCCCAGCACAGGTCCGGGCACACCTGTCTTGCCTGGACCGCGCCCCCTAAATGGCAGCCAAATGCTTCCGGCTCACCCACTCCCGGTCCAGGCACACCTGTATTGCCTGGACCGTGCCCCCTAAATGGCAGCCAAATGCTTCCGGCCCACCCACTCCCGGTCCAGGCACACCTGCATTGCCTGGACCGTGCCTCCTAAATGGCAGCCAAATGCTGGTGGCCCGTCAGCTCCCGCCCAGTGACCGCCTCTGCCTGTCAATCAGGCAGAGGCGATCGCTAGCCTAAGACAGCCGTCGGCTGCCTGCCATGCACTGGCACACTGCAGTGCCAGCGCATGTGCATTTCAGATCCGATCGCTGTTGTGTGAAAACGCACAGCAGCGATTGGGTCTGAATGACCCCCAATTTCCGGCTGATTCCAGTTGTAAAGTTTTGATTGATTATAGACACCTTTCTGTACATTTACTTAGGGGTTCATTCCAAGTTGATCGTACGATCTTCTTCCCTTACATGTGGGCGGACGCCCAGCACAGGGCTAGCCCACCCCGCATGTCAGTCCGGCCCCCCCTCGCAGAAGTGCAAAGGCATCGCACAGCAGCGATGTGTCTTTGCACTTCAAGAGTAGCTCCCGGCCAGTGCAGCTTCAGCGTGCTGGCCGGGAGCTACTAATTGCTCCCCGGTCCGCAGCGGCTGTGTGTGATGTTACGCAGCCGCTGCGGCCCGCCCCCCATTCAGTCCGGCAACGCCTGCGTTGGCCGAAGAAAAAACCAGGAAATGGCGGCTAAATGCCGCCATTCAGCCCCCTCCCGCCCAGCGATCGTCTCTGCCTGTGAATCAGGCAGAGGCGATCAAATCCCTGCTACGGCCTTCGGCCGTCTGGCATGCGCCGACGCATGTGCAGTAAGGACCCATTCACTCTGCTGCGTTAAAACACAGCGAGCTAATGGGTCAGAATGACCCCTTAGTTCTGGGCATGCATTCGAGCGTGGTATGCAAGCAATGCACAGATAAGTGATTACAGCTAATGGTAATTAATTGGTCCACTCTAAGAGCGTTAATAGGTGCAATTGGTTATTTGTCTTTATTGTGTTTGATATGCTGCTGACATTGGGGGTCATTCAGACCTGATCACTCACTAGCAGTTTTTTTACAGCGCTGGTATCAGATAGCCGCTGCCTATAGTGGAGTGTATTTTCACTGTGCAAGTGTGCTAATGCATGTGCAGCCGAGTGGTACAAGTAAACTTTGTGTTGTTTCTGAGTTGTCCAGAATTTACTCAGTTGCTGTGATCACTTCAGCCTGTCCGGTGCCGGAAATGACGTCAGACAACCACCCTGCAAACACTTGGACACGCCTGCGTTTTTTCAAACACTCCCAGAAAAGTTGACACGCACAAATGCCTTCCTCCTGTCAGTCTCCTTGCGATCGGCTTTGCAAATGTATTCTTTGTTAAAGCCATCACACTGCAACGATCCTCATATGCATGGACAGTTCTGACCTGATCACAGTGCTGCAAAAAACACTAGCGGGTGATCAGTTCTGAATTACCCCCATTGACCACTGACAGACATTACATTTCAAACTGTTGGATTTAAGACCTGTCTGCTTTTATTAATTTTATGCGGCAACATAAACGTCAAATGTGATACAGGTTGAGGATCCCTTATCCAAAATGCTTGGGACCAGAGGTATTTTGGATATTGGATTTTTCCGTATTTTGGAATAATTGCATACCATAAGGAGATATCATAGTGCTGGGACCTAAATCTAACCAAGAATGCTTTTATGTTTCATATACACCATTTACACACAGCCTGAAGGTAGTTTTAGGCAATATTTTTTATAACTTTTTGCATTAAACAAAGTGTGTGTACATATACACAATTCATTTATGTTTCATATACACCTAATATACACAGCCTGAAGGTCATATAATACAGTATTATTAATAACTGTGTGTATTAAACAAAGTTTGTGTACATTGAGCCATCAAAAAACAAAGGTTTCACTATCTCACTCTCACTCAAAAAAGTCTGTATTTCGGAATATTTGGATATGGGATACTCAACCTGGTTCTGTAAATAAAGACCTCACTGTATATTCAGGCACACAGAGTACAGAGACATTAACTTGTCAACCTATTCACATTTTTTAATTAACTCAAAATAACCTCATTTGTACTTTTTTATGTAATTTTTATGATGGATATCAGGGGGTTTGGCAGGGGTGTAACAGTAGCAAACAGTACCATAAAAATTTGCTCCAAGACATGTGTGGTACAATGGAGACTTTAAGCATAAAACATAATGATGATGATGATGACAATGAGGTGGCATGAGCAGGCGGAGAAGGTTTTCTTCTTCCATCATTAGTTTTAATGTACAAGAAAATGGAGACAATCTTACATACTACTTAATCTACTCAAATCCATTCCTTCTGTTATAATAAAATACTTAATTCATTACAGGGGGTAATTCAGACCTGATTGCTAAGCTGCGTTTTCAAGCAGCCTGCGCAGCCCAGGACTTACTCAGCCACTGCGATCATTTGAGCCTGTCCGGGACCGGATTTGATGTCAGTCACCAGCCCTGTAAACGCTTGGACACGCCTGCGTTTTTCCAACCACTCCCAGAAAACGGTCAGTTGCCACCC